>NC_084816.1:19622343-19842343 GCF_963583255.1 Pyrus communis
ATTGCAAGATTTCTGTACAAAACAAAACACTCTGACTTAAAAGCAAAATATGTCCCTAGCCCTCTAGGTCCCTACAATATTATTATTTATTAAATTAAGCAATATGACTATTTAATTTCTAATTTCAAGATATTTATAGTTTCTGTTTTGACAAAATCTAAATTAACTATTAGTTTTGATTTTGAAATAATGTAATTCCCTATTGCGGTCCGAAAATATGGATGGTTCTCATTTTTTGTTCGAACAGTCTATATATGGTTTAAGAGTAAATTGTAATAATGGTTCTGTAATTTTAATTAAATTGGAGTAATAATCTTTTAACTAAAAATCTTATTTCATTGGTTCCTCAACTCATCAAAACGTATAGCTATGGTCATTTTCGTCAACTTCATCAGAATTTTGTCAAAATGAACTATATTGGAAAGATCATTGCTATAATTGGGTTAAAGTTGAGGGACCATTTCTCTATTTGGGTTAAAGTTGAGGGACCATTTTTCCAGTTGGATTAAAGTTGAAGGACAACTGGTAATAAATTTTTAGTTGAGGAACCATAGCTGTACGTTTTGATGAGGTGAGAGACCAATAATAATGAATTTTTAGTTTAAGAATGTTTTCTAATCATCGTCTTCTTTCTTTCTTTTTGACAAGAGGATATTCTAAACTAATCTAATATACAGAAAGCAAATTCAAATTTGGTGCAAAACTTACATGAAACTGATTCACTACCATGTGACGTCTAAATTCAATAATACATTGTCATGTAAAAAAAAAACATACACATGATGCATTGTTGGAAGGGGATACCATGTGACGGTAAACCCGTAACCCGTTTAATATAAATCATTATTCAAACTTGAGTATAAGGAGACGGACAAGTACATTGCCTAAACCCCAAGGTTTAGTCAAGGGACAAAGAAAAGAGGTAAAATGAAAAACCCTTGGGTTATGCAAGATTCTTTTTCCTTTCTCTCTCCTAATTTGGAAAACTACCAATTTGGGCAGCAAGATTCTTCACTTCTTATCTTCTCTTCTTCTCCTTATGTGGAATACGACCCACAGAAATAAGGGAGGTTTCTGCAGCAATAGACTTTAAGAGAGAAATCATCTGAAAGTAGGAGATGTTTGTTTGCTCCCACAGCTAGCAAATGCGAGTAACGATTTATCTTTTGAGACCAAAATACCAAGAAAAGTTGAATTTCAACAACTCCATTAATGGAAATTAAGATGACAAATTTTTATTTCAAAATGGTGGGATAAACTAATATCTCTTAAGTTCCCTACCTAAGTGTATCCGCGTAGATATACAACATAGTTTATGTACAAAACTCGAGGGTGTATGATGCTCACGCGCTATAAAACTTTACCTATATTTACATATCCAAAGTTGGTTTTGCATAAGCGACACTCTTAGGGAGGTTGAATGACGCACACAACATCCATTTTCCTGGTGCAACAAGGCGTACCCTACGCATTTCTACATCAACTGCCGCTTCTGAGAGCGCAATTCTTATTCTCTGCATTAGTTGGGGAAAAAGAAGGGATGAGGTAAGAGTTAAAACTTGATGAAGGTAAACATTAAGAAATAAACCGAATAACACAAACATGTGAGTATTTGGCACCGTACCTGATGAAAGTCAAACTCCGGATCTTGAGCTTTGGAGAATCCATAAACATGGATCATTGGCAAGGTAAATTCTTCTTCCATTGGTCTATCTACTAATATTCCCCGAAATGCATCTGTTCATAAGGTAATTCACATAGGGAGTGAGAAATAGAGTCTACAGCAATCCAAATTGAACAATTTCAGAAACCAACTGATCTTATCGTCAACTACTCTTTCAAGTACAGTAGAGCAAAAGTGGCCATCAACTAAGGCGTCTCTTACTTCAATAGGTTCTAGAAAAGTGAATCCCTAGATAATCCAACTAGCCCAAAATGTAACCCGATTGCCCAAGAACTAGGTGATCGCTCTATTTAGTAACAAAGAATTAGTTAGTTTTCCCTTCCATCCTTCACGTATCACTATTGCAAGTTGACAAGCGGAAAAAAAAAAAAAAAAAAAAAAAAACTATCACAAAGTATAAACAAGTAACTACACAAACCAATAGTTAAAGGGATGAAAATTAATTGCAATCAATAAGTAAAAAGGGAATAAGTCCAACACACCAAGATACTCCGCAGCATCATTTGGCAAATTCATTACCACTTGAGTTATAGACTTAGCCTTATCACTTGCAAACATAGCACCAATGAACCTCCTTCCATCCATGTTGAAGACCTAGTGAGTGGTAAACAATTAACAGATCCTTAATGAAGCATACCATTTTATTCTTCAAGTCAAACATCCATATAAAAATAAATAAATAAATAAATCAAAGGGAAAATTTGTTGCTAACGTGATCAACCATGCTAGATATGGGGCATAGGAAGGGAATGGCTACTGGAGAGTCTACAAAATAACAATTAAAGAATAGAAAGTTTGAAACAATTTGATGAGTGGGTGCAGTTACTAACTCACAAAATCTGCTATATTCATAAGCTGGTGAATTTGCAATACAATTAACTTATAGATTTGTCCTTTTTCCTTTGATCAACCAGAACTATTCGTACCAGTTCAAAGTCCAAGCTCTGCGAGAATTTTAATCAATATACAAAATAGATTGTGTTTACTAAGATCTGCACCAAATAAGCTAACAAGTATTGCATCACTAATCAAATTAAACTCATCAATATTTGGCCAGTTTTTTGTTAGAATCTACATGCTGCATCTTCTTTTTTTTTTTTTGGGAAAAAAGTTTGCGTTCTATCTCTCATGAATCCTCTCAATCAAAATATGAAAAGAAAAAAAACAACTGTTTTCAGATAGTATCATCATACTGCAATTACATCTTTCATAATCATACCTTAATCTTCCTTTCAAGTTTGTTGATCACACTATTTCTTTCCAGATATTCAATTGCGTTGGGATTCAAATCATTGGCGTATACTCGTTTCACCATCCTTGCCGCAGACATTGCTATTGGGCCAACCCCAGTGAAAACATCACCTGTCAACAGCAAAGAAATATTGACATTATCAAAGGCCCAGGAAGACACCCTCCGGAAAAAAACAAGAAAAAAAAAGAGAAGAAGAAGCAATATAGACATTATCAAAGGCCCAGACAGTATAAAATATCTTTTAAGATGCACAGGACGTGGACATACACACAACATCTTTCCGTGTAAAGCTGTTTACAAGCCTTTGTCTTTCAGTTGCAAGCCTGGAATTCCAATACCTGCACCAAACGAAACATGAGACTGTGATCCTTGCCAGTCATTCATTTTCATAAAATAAACACCAGCTACTACTTAGAACAAAAGAAAGGAGGAAACACTAAGTCATTGAAATAATTTCAGCACAATGATTATGGTTCACATTAATTTCACCTCTGAATCTGAGTTTTTATTTACAACTATGAATAATAATGATCTTCTAGTCAATTTGCATCTATACACTAACACCCAAGCACCCTGAAAAAAAAAAAAAAAAAAAAAAAAAAAAAAACCTGCCCCCAAATCTACAACCAAACCAACTTTGGCGTAGACTAACATCATGATCCCAACTATCTTGTCCCATGTCCATGAACAAGGGCCTAGCAGTGTGAAATAATAAACTCACGAGATAGGGATGAGAATGTTATCAACAAAATATCCGAATATTACACAGTAGCATAATTAGCATAGAACCGATCAGTTTCCCATTAATAAGACAGTCATTCAAAAACTCAATTGGAGTTTTCATTTTCTTGCAAGCTAAGGAATGGAACATACACTGTTGCTAGGTCAACATGAAAGCGCAACCCATTTTCAACTACAGTAGTCACAAGGGAACGATTCCCAGCTAGAACTTCGAGTTGCATCGTTCTGTAGTCATTATGAATGGCATCAATTTTATTGACAACCGTCTGAATCTTTGGTTTATTTTTATCAAGAATCACCTGTAAAAAGGAAGGATTTCTTCCCTGATTAGTGAACATAGTGATTGAGCAGCAAATTAAGAAAATGGAAACTGAAAGATATTAAAAAATTGAGTACCTTTGCTATAAGCTTTTTGTATGGTAAATGTTCATCTCTCAGGTTTAGGTGTGCAATATGCCCGACAGTTTCAAAGGCTGAAGGAACAATCATACCTTCAGGTAGCAAAGCCTCCAATATCTGCCAAAAAAGTTAAACCCACTGATTTTTTTTTGATCTTTCAGCACTATTTGGTGCATCACATATATCCGATGTACACATTCAATCATAAATACATTCCTTAAACAAAGTCTTTTCAAAGTCAATCATGGAATATAAGAGTGTACACAGAAGCTAAGCATGAAACATTCAACTGATGTGCATAAGTTTTTGGACCGAAATTAACCAGTACACGATAAAACTCAGAAAAATCCTTCAAATGAGGAACAAATTAGCTAGTTTTTTCCGGTCAATTAGGTTTTTTAGTTCAACTTGGTGTCAGCGTAAATAAAATTGGGTTACTGCCACAGCAGATGGAAGTAATGTGGAATAAGAAAATAAGGTAGCACAGACTAAATAAACACACCTAAGATATCCTTGGTTGAAATACCTCATTCATCTGCCAGTACTCGTAAAAAACAGTCAGTTTGCATCTCACAAGCTCAAAAGCCGGCCTCATACTTGTCCCGGTATTTTCTTTCATCGCCACCTAAAGGATAGGGCAAGAACATTAGACAATAGAATATGGTGTCATAAGCCAATGTAATATAAGGCCATAAGGGAAATAAGTCATGTAACGCACCAGAATTTACAGAGAAAAATCTTCCATATACAGGAAATTGGATTGAATGTTAATTCCCCTGCCTAGCAGATGCAACAAAATCACAAATATTTGTCCAGGCGTATCATGCATCAGACCTAACCAAAAGATAATTGGGGATCTAAGGGGTCCCTTCCATTTAAATGGCCATGATTCACAGCTCCCTTAAATGGGTCAAGACGACCCTTAAAACGAAAAGTCATACAGACAACAAGAACACCATCTTGCAAGTTCATAAAATAGTGTGTCTTGCAACAATCAAGAGCAACAATTTAACTTAGATTCTTTCAAAAGGTTCCTAACAAGGTAAAGAATTCCCATAAGCTACTGACTCTGCCCGAGGGAATGCTTCACATTTTCGGATCATGAGCCTGTCCCATTACGCAAAGGCAAAGAAACACTCTTTTCTAATACAAAGCCTACCAAAGCTGTAGAATTTCCAATCACATTACAAGAACAAAAACTCACTACCACTCGTAAGTTAGAAACGAAAACTAATAGATATTATTCGAATTCAATATGCAATTGTGAACCAAAACAACACCTTGATTGCCTCAGGCAACTCCTCCACCCCTTTTTTCGCATACCGCTCATCCAATAGCAGCAACCGTGTGGATCCTCTCCATTTCCTCCTGCCCTCAAACTCATCCCCCAACAAACCTTTCAAGTCCTCCCCTTCTCCTTCACCCTCTTCGTCATCCACAACCTCCAGCACCGAAAACTCGCTCTTCCCCCATCTCTTCTTCCCTTCACCGCCTTCAGCTTCCTCATCCCCCCTCTTCTTCCTCTGGTTCGGCCTCGACATCCTCGCAAGGTTTCGGAACTTCACGTACCCCCGCGAATCGAACGTCTTCGCAAGCTTCTCCCTGTACAGCACCGGACTAAAGGGCTCGCCGTCGCCCTCCGCTTTCCCGTACATTCGGCGATTCAACGAGGCAAGGGCATTTTCGTCTTCGAGGTCTCTTCCCTGATTGGCGAGAAGCTCGGCGAGCTCGGCTTCCACCTCGTCGCCGGGGACTCTGCCGATGTTGCGAATGCGAGGCCAGTTCAGCAAGTGGCCCCGGAGTCGGCTCTCGAGGGCGAAACAGTCTTTTGCAGGGACTCGAAGCGCCGCGATGTCGAAAACCCTACTGAAGCTCTCTTCGTTGAACAAATCGTCGTCGTCGTAGTCGTCGTCGGTTTTCGTGAAGGGAGGGTGAGACCGGAGATTTAAGGGGTGGGTGCCCTTGCGCAGGGAGGGTCCGTAGAAGTTCGAGGAATTGTTTGGGTTTGAAATTTGGGTATGGGTTTGAGCGGCGGCGGTGGTGGAGAACATAGAGACGATGAGGAATCTTTTGGGGAGGGAGGGTATTTTGGGGAAGATGAGGAATTTTGAGGGGAGAGTGGAGAGGGGAAGAGAGTGAGGTGGTCTGAGAACGAGCTTGGCCACCATTGTTGCTCACTTGATTCTGTTTTGCCGGGAAATCAGAACCCAACACAGATAAGTGGCAATTGAGGGTTTAAGATATGTGCTACGCACGTGAAGGCTTAACCTAAAAACACGGGATGTACTATTCGTGTTCTTGTTATATTTAAAATTTTTTCAAGCAGATTATTTTCGAATTTATATGTTTAGAGCCTAACGATCAAATAATTTTGGCCTTTAAATTTTGATCATGCGGCCAAAAGCTATTGTAGCTTTCAAATTTTTTTACTAACTTATCTACTTTTGATGGTATGATCAAATTTTAAAGATCAGGATTTGATCTCTAAGCTATGGAGGTATAGGTCCGGAGAGGATTTGCTTCGGAGAAAAGCACACAAACCCATCAATTACATCCATGTTAGTTTAGTTACTTAAATTAAAGAACTGGCACTTTGCATAAGCTATACAATAATACGATTCGTGCACTTGCAAGGTTTAATTCGATTTGGTACAAGTTTTTGGAGAACAATTGAAACAAAAAAATTTATACAAGCTAGAGATTAGTTTATCTCTAATATGATCTTCTTATAAAAACAAATTAAAAAAAAAAATAGCACCAAAATATAAATTAGAACCAAATTAGTGTGATGATTAAATGAACCAATCAACTTTAATTTGTCATTTGCAGTGAATTGTTCGAGTCTCTTGGTAGTAATCCTCCAATGATGAATTTCTTCTTGTCAATCTTGTTTGTTGAACCATGGTGCTGTCCAACACTGGTACACCAAAGAGGCATGCTAAAGAGCGACACCAAGGTGCATAAAATGGCACAAATTTTACCGTAAAATATCAAACCCAACAAACCCATGAGCAGGAAACCCAAACTCGCGATGGATCTGTAACATCCTTTTTTGTACTTGTTCTTCTCAATCCTGGTTACATCTAGGTCTTGTTGTCCTTGCCCTTCTTTTGAAGCATTTGTATTTGCTTCAAACGACTTGTTTTTAGCATAATTAGATCTTGAACTGTTACTAGTCGAAGTTGGTCGAAATTTGCCGGACAAGTACTTCAAATTGGCTTTAAAATTATGCGATGAGCTTGATCGAAGAGATTTGATCTTCTTGGACAAAGACCTGATGCTTGAATTGGATGTTTGCGATAACGAACTTGATGAAGAGTTTACAGAAGATGAAATGAAGACAGAACAGTTAGTTAAAGAAGAAGCAGTGTCAGACATCGCTCTTGGGTCATCTTCCTCGGCGTTGTACTTTGAACTCTCATTTCTTCCAAGTTTATTTCCCTTCTTTCTTTTTTGAATCTTATTGGCCTATCAATAGTGATAAATGTACGTAGGAGTGAGTACAATATCATAGGACATATTAAGATTATAGACTATCACTTTGTGTCTCTCGTTACCTCATAAACTATCACTTTTAATTACGAGATACTTAATCTCGTCATTATTTCATCTATATTACTGATATCATAATGGTATCATGGAGAAATAGTTAACAATTACTGTACAAAGTTGACGGCTAGAGTAAGGTGAAATACATAATAGCATTTCGGAAGAAAAGACGTAATACGGTTGCAAAAGCAAGAAATAGGGTTTGAAAAGAAAAAAAAACTTGTGGAAAGAAACCAAAACTAGAAAACTAACCAAAAAAACCCAACAAAAGAGAGATTGAAGTGAAAATAAACTCACCAAAGATGTCTCGAACAAAATCGCCTTCAAAACACGAGATAAGTTACGTCGGCCTTTGCTTCTCCAATATTGACTGTCACGTTTCTCATCATTTTCTTCATTACCTAGCAATGGTGAAGCCATTGGTGACACCTTCGGGAGCACCACATCTCGCTTTTCTTCCACGCCAACGTATGAATTTTTCTTGGAGATCACTCTCGGCACATCCTCCGACCGATGTCGATTAGGAGTTGAGGTAATTGAACTCTCATGTGTTGTGTTTGCAAAATTCTTTTCAGATTTTCTTTCTTTAATCTTATTGACCTGCCAATGTTTACAGATATGCATGCATGCAATATTAATAACAATGATAACATGAGTAAACAACAAAATAAAAGGTTTACTTGACCTAATCTGGGAGAGACTTTTCCGTGTATCAGGAACATGAGCCGGAACATTATATGTCATTATACAATTAGAAAAAAAGTTTTTTTTCTTTTCAAGTGTCCCTCTAATTGTATAATAACATGTGGTGTTTCACTTTGTGTTCTAGGCACAATAAAAAATCTCTCCTAATTTGGTCACTATTTGAAAAAATAATAATGAGCCAACGCTCCCCTTCTAGAAAATTATGCAAAAAAAGAAATGTTTAAATTTAAAATATCAAGAAGTATTGTTCCAAAAAAAGAGACCAAGAAGTACGATACAGGTTGTTTCTTGAGAACTTTAACGAAAAGCTTCCGGTATTGTTCACTTTAACAAAAAACCACATTTTTACACTAAAAAATCTTCACTTTATCCTTTATTTTGTCCTTATCGTTAAAACTCAAAATTTTTAAGTCTTTTTCATTAATTTTCCTTTGTTTCTTTGGTAATAGAAAAGGGAGGGGAATCGAATTCGAAACATTTTCTAACATGAGATAGAAAGAAATATCACTAAAGGGAATTTCTCTATGGTGCCCCTAATTAATTTTTTTTTCTTTTTAAAAGGGACAAGTTGGTGGCTTCATCACAACAGACCATCATTCTAGGGGGCCAAGAAGGCCCACAGATGCATTTCAGCTTCCCTTAAACACTACCGTGTACCTATTTTAGGGTTTTGTGTGGGAAGAATTAATAATTGAAAAAATTAAATTTCAATACGCAAGTTTGATATAATCACAAAACTGTGGCAAAAACATGCATGACGTTATTAATTAGAGATTTAAAAAGAGAAAGCAACTAACCAATTTTGTTTTGAACAAAACTGCCTTTAAAACTTGATAAAATCCACATCGTGTTTTCTTTTCATTTTGAGTACTACGACATATTTCATCGTCTCCTTCATTATCTGATGTTGCCAGCGACGACACTGGCACCACCTTGGGAAACACCCCACCTTCCCTCTCGCCTACAGCCACATATGTGAAAACATTCCTAGAAGGTCGTCCAGGTTCTGAACCGACCACATCAAACGATCGAAAACATAGGAAGAAATTTGTAGCTTTCTTTTTCTTCTTCTTCGTCTTCACTTGGGTCGTTGTAGAATATCCATTGGCACTTGCTGTGCTAGCGTGACAAAGCGGGCTGTAGTTTTCGCGATGCATGGCTCCGTTGACATGGAATTTTTAGGGGGGCTAGTTTGTGTTTGTCAGCCAAGAAAGCTGGGATTCAAGAATCCGAGAAAACGAGGGTGGGAGGGAACAGTGTGGTGCGCCATTTTGGTGTCAAAAATTAATAACAATCATCTGCATCATGTGTTTGTAGTTAATTTGTATTTGTAACTTGCATGAGATTTTCAATGGTAAGCCATGTTGTACGCCCTTAGTTTGCTCCTTTACGTCAAAATTTATATATAAAAAATTGGATTGCAAAGTGTTCTATTTTTTGACAAATATGGATTTTGTGGTTTTCTGTTTTTAGCTTTCAAATACGAATCAACCAATGTAACCCAACGTGGACTGAGTTGTGCCATTTGTCAACGTCTCAACAATTTCATTCCTTTGTTTGCTAAATTTAATTTGTTTTGTTTTATATCTAAAACAATTTCATTTGGTTGTAACTTCAATGGTAGAGAGTGTTTACCTGAGTTCAATTGTGGGTCTCCTTTCAGAGCATTAGCTCTCCTTTTGGACAAAACGAGAAAAAACCGAATATGTTTTTACTTGGTACAACTTAATTTGGTACCAGATGTAAAACTCATTGAATGTCAATGGACTATTGACCAAGTCACTTGATTATTGAGAAATTTGATATTTAAGTTACTTGATACTCAAGTGATCTTAAGATTCTAAAAGAATAAGAATCGTGGAGTCTTAATATCATGCAACTAATTATGTGAATACATGTCAATGTGGAACACCGATTGATTGGATTATGATTCGGTAAATCTCTCCTTCCTATAATAGAATGGATGGAGAAAAACCCTAATTAATATAAAAAGCTTGTCTCTGTTCTCACAATGATTGTTCTCATACACAATCAAAAGATAAGGAACTTAGTTTAATTAGTTTCTCAATTCTAACATTTATTGTGTTTTTCAGAATATATCATACACAGCTAGTACCCAACTTAGTTTAATTAGTTTTCTAAAAGGATAAGGAACTTCCATTAGTTATTTGTAGACTAATAAAAGCATAAGGACTATATTTGCAGTTAGAAAATAGAAAATTGCTCGTCTAAGTTTCTAACTCACAAATTATTCGACAAAAAAGGGACTTGAATACAACAAATGATTTTGTTTTAACAAACATAAACTTGACTAGTCTTTTTGTTTTTTCAGAAAGAAAAATAATTATTTGATCTTGAGTTTAAGATAGATTGTGTCATTGTGACAAATCTACCAGTCAATTCACAAGAACCGCTGCGCTGGGGTTGAAAATTATCAGAAAACGAATATTTGAGTGAAATATCTGCATGGTAACCCTAGCTAGCTAGTATGATTACACTTAATATTCCGACTGAAGAATTGAAGCTATGTAGCTGGAGTTTGAGACCCTCTTGTCCCACATTGGTCAACAGTATTTTTTCACTAGCTTTTATATAGGCTTATTCATTTTTCTTAGTAATTAGAACTTGGACCATTTGGAAATGGATTGAAAGCTTGGGTCTTATGGTTGTGTGGATTAGGCTTGATGATTATACTATAATATTAATATTAATTAATATTGATTAATCAAGACAAGGGTCTTGGGCCCTGGGGCACTTGGGGCCAAGGAATTAAAATTAATCTGATCAATTAGTTTTAATTTCGAATTAAGTTTTTAATTAAATTAATTAAAAACGTTTTGATTAATAGACACAACTCTTTGGAAAGAGTTGTATAGCTTCAGATACATCCAAAAGGTATTTGAAGAGGTATGAAAAAAACCTATATAACTGGAGTCCTCAATTCCATCAAAAATCATCTTTTCTTCCTCCTTATCTTCCGTACAAACTTTCCAGAGAGTAAACACACAAAGCAATTCGCTAGAGTTCTATAATCCACCTTATCTTCCATACAAACTTTCCAGAGAGTAAACACACAAAGCAATTCGCTAGAGTTCTATAATCCAGTGCGGGTTATAGAATTAGGTAGTTGTATCCTGGTCGAGCAGACGTTGTAGAACCACAAACACACGAGTGGGACGGAAATACTGTTCGAATGACATAGCGTTTGCGCTAGCCTCTACCTTCAATTCATTCAAGTTAGTATCATATTAATTTTTTGTAATTATTGTGTTATTGCATTCTGTATTGCAAGTATTTTTGAATAATAAAGAATAAGTATTTCGGTTCTGTATTTCTATTATTTTATTGTTTCTAAATTGTTCTCCACTGCAAGCCTGCAATGGTGAAGAAGATTAATTGAAAAAGAATAGCTAATGGTGCCCAACGGTAGTCTTGAGAGGGTACAATGTGTTTAAAAGGCAACGAATCTATATCTCCGGAGCCTCCTCAGGCCAACTTGGCCATTCTATCTAACGCTACATTGGCGGTTCTATGAATGTGACAGACTTTTGAAGAAACAAAATTACGGAGGTTACTTTAATATCTTCAACAAGAAAATTAGAACCTGATGAACCTCCTTGCAGATTACCAAGAGCTTGGACAACGTGCAGCGCATCGCCCTCTATTATGACTTGCTGCCATTTCGTTCCCAGGACAAGCAGACTCCATTACGTGCTGCCAGGGCCTCAATCATCTTTAGGGAGGTGACGTGGGATATTTTGTGAGCAAAACTTCCAACATAGCTACCAACTTCATCGCGAAATATATCCCCGACACCCCAGTATTTGTAGTGGCATTGAAAGCCCCAACGACATTGATCTTGATCCATTGCGGAGGGGGATGAAACTAGCGTGAAGGGGACTGGAGTGGCTGCGGTTTGGAAGGTGGCTGCTCTTTTAAAAAGTTCAAGAGATGAAAGCCTACCAAATGGCTCACGAGGGCTGGGTTGTCCACTTTGCCATCCTCTAGGAGGGAATTCCTAGCTAGCCCGCAAAATATCATGAATAAACATAAGAAAATGGGCAAACTGACCTAATGAGAGAGCAGCACCTTGGTGGCTAACTCAGTCGCGGACAGTAGATAGGGCAGCAACTCGGGTGACATGGCTGATGCTAGAAGAGAAAACACTACACATGCAAATGGACACTCGCTAAGCACATGTAGCGCCGACTCCGGAGAGGAGCTATATAGAACACAAAAGTTGTCCATCGCAATACCCTTTTTCCCCAAATTAGAACGGTTTGAAGGATGTCCAAGCAAGCCCGCCAAGTACAAAATTTGATTTTACTTGGTAAGCTGGCCGTCCCGATTAGATTCCAAAAAGAGCCGTCCTCAATATGTGGCCTCGAGGTGGAAAGCCTCTCGTATAATGATCAAGCTACTTTTTATGCACTTTTAACCGAGAAAATACCTTTAGCATCATAGTGCCATATCAAGCTATCCTGTGGAAGTCTACCGCTGAGTGGAATGAGGAGAATCAAGTGAACCTCACTGGACGGAAACAGAGTAGTGACCTAGTCCCGGTTCTAGGAGACCGTGCCTGGAGTTATCAGTGAGGAGACAAACTCGCCATCAAAGCCGACTGGAGGGGGAGAAAATGACCAGAAAAGATGTGGGCGGTCCACCAACCTGCCAACGTGAGCCTCTTTCCAGTATTAGACGAGCTTCCAATATTATTCCTCTCCAGCAAGCTAACGGGCAAGAGCCTAAAGAAGCATCCCAAAGGGAGTTGCGGGGGAAGTATTTGGCTTTAAGTAACCCAGAATCAAGAAACTCAGGGTTAAGTATGAGTCCCTCTCTCTTTTAACGTGGATAATATTATTTGTTAAAAAATATACTCATGCCAAAGCCCACATATGATAATTTGGTTACTATATATTTTTCTAGGGTTATTTTATTGGCATCCCTTATATTGTTTAATACACATTACTAGGGTTATTTTATTGGCATCCTTTATATTGTTTAATACACATTATGTATTAAAATCACCCGACACTTTCTTTTAAATTAAAAATTATCTTAGTACACTTGATTTACTTGCCCAAACTACCTCACACCCTACACCTACTTCGCACATTTTCTGCAAAGAGAACCTGCTCATATCCATCAAAATTGAGATTCGGTAGGTCGTTACCGAGTTTATCAACACCGTGAAATATTTTAGCAGGAAAATGTCAAAACCTTATAACTTTTCAACAGGTATATACCGAAGCTCTGCATATTTTCAGTAGGCACCAACGAGGGGTGGGAAATTTTGCCATAAACCGATTTACCGACTGAACCATACCGATCTGCTCATAATGGTATGGTATAGTTTTGGCATTTTTTCATAATCGGTTGGCATTTTACCAAACCGACAATTAATTGCATGACTTTGGTAATTGATTTTGTATGCCAGTGGTATGCCGTACCTACCAATATATATATATATATATATATATATATTTTTTTTTTTTTCTATTTAGATATTTTAGGTATTTTTTACATGTTTGACTCCTCAATTTTAGGGTTTAGAAAATAAATGACTCCTTAGTTTTAGGGTTTAAAAAATATATGTATATGTATATGATTCATACCATAATAAATATAGAAACTATTGTTAACAAAATTGATAGCATGATGATTACTGATACTATATATACACGTACATATAAATGATTTTGAATGTATATGCGTTGCTTATGTTTAGGATGATGGAGTCTAGCCAATCAACTGCTAGTGCACAACATGGATTAACCCAAAATGAACCACACAATGCAACCGAACAAGCACCCCAATCTGAAAATCAAAATGAGCCCTTGGAATTGGAAGATAGCGAGGAAGAAGTGGAAACCACTGGTTGTACCATTTATCAACCGAACCAACCAATAATTTTGGTTGAACCGATTTTTGGCAACCGCAAGAAGATGGTTGATTAGCGGTAACTGACTTTCGGTAATTATGTATATGTGGCTGACAGGTGGCACAAGGAATTTGACACGGTTGCCAACCAAACCCAGCCCTAGCACCAACCAAAGAGTACGTAACAAAAGCAATGGTGAAAATTTTGGCAGGTATCTACCGAAATGTCTTTCATTTTTCGATAAAGAGCTACTGAAATACGTTTAAATTTTTAGTAGGAACTTACTGAAAATCTGAATTGTGATCTGGGATTCAACAAGCATGATGATTCGTTCAACCTAAATGGCAATATGAAAAAAGTATGAAGTCTTATCTTATGCAGAGGCCTCCAAACAGTCGATTTCATATTTTATTTTCTAATTTTTTTAACGTGTTTGTGCCTTTATTGGTTATGATGTTGTTATGTAATGTAGAGGTCGAAGAGGTTTTAAAGTATGAAAGTTCTATTCACATACTCATTTTTACTTCTCACACACCGTTATCAAATTTTGACCATTAGATGAATGAGTTGAAGAATATCAATAACCACAAATTAATAAGGATATGTGAAAAGTAAAAATATGTATGAATAGCACTATCCTTAAAGTAACGCTTGAAGAAAAAGAATTTTATCAAGTTAAACCCAAATAAACTACATTTTGTTGGGCTCTATATATAGTAGGCTTCCTAACTTCAAACCCCATGATACAATACAAAAACCACTAGAGTCCCATGTTCTCTACCAAATTGCTAACTTTTTTTATAGTAATGTTAAGAAGACTAAATTCTTCAAACTAAATCAAATCAAATGATGTGATTGTAGATAATTTGATTATTAATTAAACATCGATTGAAGTG
This sequence comes from Pyrus communis, assembly GCF_963583255.1. Taxonomy (NCBI): domain Eukaryota; kingdom Viridiplantae; phylum Streptophyta; class Magnoliopsida; order Rosales; family Rosaceae; genus Pyrus; species Pyrus communis. Next base: position 19,637,451 of record NC_084816.1, read on the forward strand.
TTATTTCTTATTGGTGATACGGCATTTGATTTAAAAATTTAATCTTCCTAATATTATTTGTTTTTCCAACTCTTGTTGAGATGGGAAAGATAACTAAAGAAATTTCGAAAAAGTAATGATAGGAAATTAACTTTTTATATCATATTAGAAATTATATAATATTTAAATAAAATTCAATCACAAAATCATATAATTTATAAAATATAATTTAAATAGATGACACTTTTCAAAACATATTCAGTGTTGTTTTTGTATGCAAGAAGCATACAGAAACTTTGCACTTAGGGCAAAGAGCCATATTCTCTCCCTCTCTCTGTCTCTCCCTCTCGTCCCTATCCAATTTCAAAACCCTTTGTTTCTGCAGAGAGAGCGATGCTGGATCCTATGGACCTGCTCCGATCCAATCTCTCCCGGGTTCGGATCCCGGAACCCACCAACCGCATCTACAAGCAGGAATGCTGCATCTCTTTCGACACTCCGGTAACCAATTTCCCTCCAATTTTGCTCTCACTCACTTTATCTACTCCAAGCTCAATACTTTAGAATTTGGTTTCGTTCTTCTGTTGAATTTTCTCGAGCTTTCTCGCCGGCCAAACAGGGGATTAGCATGTTTACTTGTCTTCTGTTTGGCAATGGCGGAGCTAGAAATTTTTTACCAGATGGGCTAGCTTAAAGATTTAAATCTTTATAAACAAAGAAATTTTTTGACAGTATCAGCTAACTTAAGAAAATTTTCACAAGGTGAGCCAAGAATTTTTGTTATTCAAACAAATTCAAACTTGTGCATGTACAAGAAGCGATGAGAAAAAATATGTGAGAAAAAGAGATGATTTCTAAACTGTATTATATAATTAAACCAATAGAATTCAAATCAGTAACTAAATATATGGTGGGCTACATTCGAAAATCAGTAAAAACTACATGTAAAATTTTATTTTCTACCAAAAGCTACCTGGGCTACAGCCCAGGGTAGCCCTTAATGTGGCTCCGGTGCTGTTGGCTGCTGAGGAAGTATAGGAAACAACTAGAAGCTGCTACGACGAATTCAGGATTTGCTCACTATACTAATACTGCCCTTTGTGTTAATTTTTATTTTCCCTTGATTTCTCAATAGCTAGTGTTTTCGAATTTGAGTGTTTCTTCCAAATGCTGCTTTGATTTTTGCTGCACTTCAATGATTTTTATGGCTTATCACTGTGTTTGTTTCGTTTTCTTTTTTCCTTGTATTTTGCTGGTGCAATTTCCACTTTCATAGTTTGGATGCTGGAAAAGTGTACAGAAGGAAAGTGACTCTGGTTATCAAATGACTGAACAATTGGGAGCAATTTACTTACGATACTTGGTTGACATACATGCAAAGTAACTATGAATTACGAGTTCAATATAGTTGGTGAAGTTTTCTGTATGTTCATAAAAGCAAATACCTAAATAACTTAGTATGAAACATATTCGTAGGGTTTCAATTACTTGGTTTCTTATACAATGAATAGTGTTTGGTTTTAGGTTGTTGTGACTGATTTTTTGCCCCTTTTTTTTTTTAAGAAGTTATAAGGGCTAAGAGGCTTCAATTTCCCTTAACATTTAAATGTTGAAAAGTTCTTGGTTGTATCAGGAGTTCGCTTAAATAATTTCATACAATTTGTTTTATTTGTGGGTTTGTTTTCTCTAATGGTTATTCCGTGATGGTTTTCAGAGATCAGAAGGAGGTTTGTTTGTGGACATGAACACATTTCTTGCTTTTGGGAAGGATTGTGTGGGCTGGAACTATGAAAAGACTGGAAATCCAGTTTATTTGCATATAAAGCAAACAAAAGTGTTGGTTCCTGAAGATAGGCCTTTGAAGAAACCCACACTCATGGCTATAGGTAATTTTAATCAAAATGATCTATGCCTTTGCGGTATTGGAAATTACTGAGTTTGGATGATGTATTTTTGCAATCTATGCTATTTAGAGGCACCATTATGCATGTTGGATGACATATCCTGATTTGATAGTAAACGCATGCAGCATATGTATAGTCATCGAACAGTAAGAGTTTTAACAGTTCTCACTGAAAACAAAATGAATGTGTATAATCTTCAAAGGAGAAAAAGGAACCTGATCTCTCTTTGTTAATATCGAAGCAAATAATGTCTGTTGGCGAGGAACACACGCAAATAAGTTGGTATTTGCAAATAAATCTTATTCAAATTTGAAGAACCGCTCGCTTTATCTCTCTATTTCTAGTATGGTAGTGCTGAGTCCTATTTTCCAAACTATATAAGCCAAAATGTTTCTATTAAAACTTTTGAGGTAAATAGACAGGATGCAAATTTTATGGATCTTTCCTTAGTACATACTACTACAATTTGTATCTGTATTATTTGATGTGGTTGGTACAGGCTCATCATGTTTTTAGTGTTAATATTGCTTGCTCTGCAAGACCCAATGGTTATCGTACTGTGTATGCAAGACCCAATGGTTATCGTACTGTGTACTAGTAGTAGATGTTCTGTTGTGGCGAAACAAATTTTAACCTGTGGTATGATTTGTAGGTGTCGATGGGGGATTTGATAACAATGAGGCTGAATATGAAGAAACACACAATATAGTCCTACTGCCTGATTATGTAACTCTTCCATTTCCTTCTGTCGAATTACCAGAGAAGGTGCTCATTCCTTTCTATTTGTTCTAGATCATTATTGATGTGAAATAAATAAGAGAGCAAATAGGGAACAATTATGACTTTTTTCTGCAGGTAAGATTGGCAGTTGATGCCATTTTATTGGCTGAGGGTGCTGAGAGGAAAGAACAACTTGCAGCATGGACAGCCGAGAAGAAGCAAGTTAGTGCTTATGCAACGAATTTTCAACAGATTGACAATGGTATTATTATTCCTTCATCTGGCTGGAAATGTTGCAAGTGTGATAAAAGAGAAAACCTTTGGTTGAATCTAACTGATGGAATGATCCTTTGTGGGAGGAAAAATTGGGATGGAACTGGTGGCAACAACCATGCCATTGAACACTATAAGGAAACAGGCTGTCCTCTTGCTGTAAAGCTGGGGACAATTACAGCTGATCTGGAAGGAGCAGGTAATGCTGCCTTGTGTTGTTAAAATCTCTGCAATTACTTATCGTATTCATCATGTGCTTGTGTTTGTAAGTACATAAAAGTTACGCAATTTTATCTGGTTCATGTTCATGAATGAAAAACATGCTGTTTAGCAGACAAATCCTGGCAAACATGACCTAGTAGTTGATTATTTCAAATGAATGAGTTTGTATTACATGTATTGATTTCTATTGATAACTGACATATTGTGGCAGCTCAGATGTTTTCTCATACCCAGAGGATGATAGTGTATTAGACCCACTTTTAGCGCAACATCTGGCATTTTTTGGCATTGATTTCTCATCATTACTGAAGGTTAGTTTCATCTTTTCTGAAATGTGTTTTGGACCTCCTAATTCTCTATTTTTTTGTTCCAAGCAGGGCTCCTCTATTCTTAACGTATGCTAAAAAATGTTCTTAATATAGAGAGTTTAACTATTATTTTTTTATTAGTTGGATTAAATCTTTATGTGGCATTCTCATATACCAAATGTGAAATGATTCAGTTATTGTCAAATTATATACCAGTGGATTTTCCTTGCAAAGATTGAAATGAAACATGTGGTATTGTATTTTTATACACATATTTGAATAAATTTATTTCCCGTTATGAATGAAAATTTCACTTTTTAGTGTGTTAGGGATATCTTTTAGATATAATTGAAGACAATTATAATGTTCTAGCAGGATAACAAAACTTGTGAAATGTTTGACTGGGTCAACTTTTTAATAATACAATGAGGTATGAAAGATCTAATGTTCATCTTTTAAGAGGAAGAAATCTGTTGCATGCCAGTAATCTAATGGTTTGGATTTTAAATACAGTAATGATATCATAAGTTCTGTAACAACTACAGAAGATTTCTGGACTCTAGCTCTTTGAACAGGTCTTGAAGTTTTCTCTTTTGGTTGCATTTCTGTGTTGCACAGAAGAGTCAGCACTCTCCGAACGGGGGATTGATCAAATATTCCTCTTACCTTTGGTTAAAGCACTCCCTTGCTGGACCATTTGGTTAAAGTGCATGGTCAACCGTGAATGTTCCAATGAAAACCAGATATCTCTGACTTCTGATTTGCTTTTGAAGTTCAGTATTTTGTTTCCCTGAAATTTCTTAACATTCCAAATGTTTTCTTGGAAATTGTGCATTTGGATTGCTGTGCTTTTGGTAATATTATTCTGTCAGTGTTAAATTTGATAGAATAGCTGATACCATTCTTGTTTTCAGACAGAAATGACAACTGCTGAAAGAGAGCTTGACCAGAATACCAATTTTGACTGGAACCGGATTCAAGAAAGTGGACAGGAGGTTGAACCGATATTTGGACCTGGTTACAATGGACTTGTCAATCTTGGAAACAGGTATATTTGGTACCTGTTTAGTATTCTGAAGACATTGTATCTATTGACAATGTCTTGATTTCTCATTTTGTTTTATTGCAGCTGTTATATGGCAGCGACTATGCAAGTTGTGTTTTCAACACACTCTTTCTATTCCGGGCGAGTTTACACTTTATGTTATTTAGTTTCAATGAAAACAAATCAATTTAGAAGAGAAATGTTTCATACCGGTTAATATTTTGTTATTACATTTGATCAGATACTTCAAGAATCAAAGTTTGAAAATGGCTTTTGAGAAAGCACCAGCTGACCCCACTGTAGACCTGAACATGCAGTTGTAAGTAGTTAGCGGATTCTTAGTGTTGATTCTATGTGCATTTCTATTATCTATTGTGGTTAACTATATGTTGCTATTCACGCTAAGAAAGCTAAGCTGTGTTACTTGTTAATGTGAGTCTTGTGTTCGACATTAATTGCTTTGCAATTATTGGTGTAAACACAAGTGTCTGCATGCGTAGGTCTGTTTTTTTATTTTTTATTTTTATTTTTATTTTTATTTTTTATACTTCTGCAAGTAGTTCTTTTCCCTCTTCCTCGGCCTATCATTCTAAGAAAATTAAGTTGAGTCATAAAAAAACTGGTTTAGGAAGGTTTTCTGTGCAAGGTCATTTGTACTTAAGATTTCTGTGTTATATGGCAGAACAAAGCTGGCGCATGGTTTGCTGTCTGGTAAATACTCCGTTCCTGTAACCGAGGTATGTTTGTATTAGCAAAATGGTTTATTTGATTTGACGGTTTCTGTTTGCTTGATGGTGGCTGAGATTTCTTATATGTTGTCCAGGAAAAAGATCGTACAAATGCCATTGCCCCTACAACAAAATTAGTAAGCTTTCTGGATAAGTTTCTGCATTCTAAGTGCCGTACTTATCTATGCTTATTCATTGTTAGTGTTTTGGTATTGCTGTGTAAATTTGAACTCAACATGCTAGTGATTTGTTTCCTGTTCACTTTTATATTGAATCTTGATGAGACTGTTGTATGCATATTTCTCGATACTTTCCCAATACTTACCTCAATTTCTTATACTTTAAAAAATCAATAAAAAGAACATGCTTCCGCCGTTTAATATGCCAGGTTCATTCAGAGATTTCCTTTTGACTTGTTCTGTCTCTCTTTTGTTTTAATTCACCTTCAAATAATATTAGAAACAGGAAGGGATACCTCCTCGTATGTTTAAGGCGGTTATAGCTGCCAGCCATTCTGAATTTTCTTCCATGAGACAACAGGTACATTCACCATCTCTTATGATCTATGACAAAAGATTTGCAATTTTTTACAGAAGTCTGTTTTTTTATCCTTGAAGAAGATGCGTGGTGTTTTTTTAAAATATTTTTATTGTCTTGTTTACTAAAAAATTGAAGTTTAAAACCTCGATTAATATCCACGTGTGAATTTATAATGTAAATGACAAAAGGATGAAGCAAGAAAATGGCAGAGAGAACGTTTCTATATTTCTGTAAATCTCATATCTGAGCAAGAGGTACAAGAATAATGATATTTTTCTGACACAAGATCCTATATCAGCCACTCAACCATTCATCCATTGCGATTATAACACGTGGCCTACACTTGGCATGTGAGAAGAAGCGACTAAGAAACTAGCTGTTAGAAACTAATCCACAACATTTTAATTTTAATGAACAGCTAACAAAGCAGTGAACAATTAAAAGCATATGCAACTGGGAGAACAATATTTGATCCTCTCACATATGACTTTTGCTGTTTAATGTAAATAATTGAAACCAAATTTTGTTTAGGATGCCTTGGAGTTCTTCCTTCATTTTCTTGACCAAGTTGAACGAGTTCATTCTGGAAGACCTGAAGTGGATCCTGCAAGGAGTTTTAAGTTTGGCATTGAAGATCGTATTATGTGTTCGTCTGGGAAAGTTACTTACAATAGAAGGGTTGACTACATTCTCTCATTAAACATCCCACTTCATGCTGCCACTAATAAGGGTGAGTTTCTTCTTGGGCCACTGTTGATGGTCTTGAGTCACTAATCACTATTGATGCTGAAACATGAACCAGAAGCTGATACTCTTGTTTTCTTCTATACTTTGAAAATTCAGAAGAACTTGAAGCCTTTCAGAAATTGAAAGCAGAAAAGATTGCGGAAGGCAAGGAAGTGTAAGTTTATATGGTTTCAAATTCAATATCATGGTGTCGTTTTTGATCTCCTTGCACACTTTGAACTAAGAATGTGAGTTCTTCCAGATCCAGTGATGAGATTGTACGTCCAAGGGTTCCTCTAGAAGCATGCCTTGCAAGCTTTTCATCTCCCGAAGAGATACAGGATTTTTACAGCACTGGTTTGAAGGCCAAGACAACGGCTGTGAAGTAAGCTTTCTGATTGCTGGTGTCAAATTATTTTTAAGTTATGTTATTTTCGTCTGCTAAAGGCTGATTGATGGACAAGAATGCATGTGGAGGACTTGAAGTTATTTGGATAAACAAAATGATGGAGCTGTCCACTAATTTTGGTTAATTCTGTTCCACTACAAGTTAAGATGTTTAGGAAGGAAAATTGGTTAATTCTGTTCCACTACAAGTTAAGATGTTCTTTTATCATGTATTTCCGAACTGTTAACTAAGCATGTCTTGAATAATCTTGATGCCTACTGAAAAATTATATTTTCTTTCTTAAATCTATTTTAATACATTGCAGGAGTGCAGGTCTAACTTCGTTCCCTGATTATCTGGTGTTGCACATGCGAAAGTTTGTAATGGAAGTGGGCTGGGTGCCGAAAAAACTTGGTATTTTCTGCTGGGTTCCTAAATTGTTATGCATTAATACTTCTGGTTTTTTATAGGCTTCTCATTGTTTTCTGTATCCGTCTCTGCAGATGTATATATAGATGTTCCTGATATCATAGATATCAGTCACATGCGCAGCAAGGGACTCCAACCTGGTGAAGAGTTGTTGCCGGAGGGTGGTATGTGTTACAATTTTATTTTCCCAATGTCTTATTGAATATTTTTTGGAGAAATTGTAAAAACTTCTCGATGGTGCCTGCATATGTTTGTGGATGTTCCCTTAAGTGCATTTTACGTGGAATTTTCACTCAAATTGTAGTGCATTTCAGTGGATCTTTGTATTGTCATATCATAATTAAACCTAAGTACTCTCATATTTTGGAAGTCTATGAACTTGCAGCCAAACAAAAGTGTTAAAATCACGTTTTTAGCATGTAATTGCATTATGCTCCTTAGACATGTCCTTTACTAATTGAATTTAGAAAATGTGCAAGCACCACGAGAGTCTCTTTTGCATATTTTGGTCTTTTATGGTATTTGCATACATGCGCTTGGCTAATTTAAAATGATATTTGTGCTTCTCTCTGAATTATGCGTTGACTAGACTATTCAGTTTCAGGGGAAGAGGAGGAACCAAATGAGCCTGTTGCCGACGAGAGTATTGTTTTCCAGCTTGTTTCGATGGGTTTTAATAATTTTCACTGTCAGAAGGCTGCCATTAACACGTCAAATACTGGAGTGGAAGAGGCAATGAATTGGCTACTTTCTCACATGGATGATGCAGGTAATGCAACAAGGTTCTTGCCAGAATGTCTTTCATCTCAGAAAGTAGTCATCTTTCTAGCAAGAGTTAGCTTTTGAGCTGTGAGCTGTTATGTTTAGGGAACAAAATGATACTGATGCACTCTTCCATTTGCAGATATAGATGCTCCCATTTCTCAAGGGGGACACAGTGCGGTTGACCAATCAAAAGTTGATATGTTGATTTCATTTGGTTTTCAAGAAGACACTGCTCGGAAGGCACTGAAAGCATCGGTAAAACTTTTGAGGAGCTCCTTTTTATTTCTAGAATAGGCAGCTGTTTGTGTATTTGTCTAACTACAGAAGATTTTGGTAACCTTTGCTTATCTTTAAATTATGTATATTTGACAGGGTGGTGACATCGAGAAAGCCACGGATTGGATATTCAACAATCCTGATGCTTCTGCTTCATCGGACATGGATGCGACAACATCTGACACTGCACCTACTGCGGTTGATGCTGGACTGCCTGATGGAGCAGGGAGTAAGTATCTTAGACCTCTGATAAATGTATATATGTGATGCATATGTGATACGTGTTAAACAGTAATTACATGAAGACATCCGATGTGTTCAATTTTAGGGTTTTGAGAACTGTTGTCGCTTGGTTCTATGCAGGATATAGACTCATTGGAATTGTAAGCCACATCGGAACATCTACTCAATGTGGTCATTATGTTGCTCACATCTTGAAAGATGGCAGATGGGTTATTTTCAATGACGACAAAGTTGGAGCTTCCGTTAATCCTCCCAAGGACATGGGATACCTTTACTTCTTTGAGAGACTTAGTAGTTAAGTTGAGGGACACCACATTTGTCGACACTGGAAGATGAGACCGGAGATGTTCAAAGGTGTAAAAGAGGCAGTGCAGGAATTTGCTGAAACTGCGTAATTTTGCCAATATGCTGGGGGATGGTGTTTGAATTTGCTACATAGATTCATGCCAATTGCTGAGGTTCCGCATTCGGATTTAGCCAAGTTTCTTTTTTTTTTTTTTTTTTATTTTCTTTCTTTCCCCCTCTTCTAAACATATTGAAGTTCTTGTACTTAAGAAATTTTTTACGAACGGTAACATGTACAAGGACCATCTTGAAGTCCATTCTTATTTTTGTTGGGTCATTAAGTAGTGTTTTTGTTTGGTACACAATTATATTATATATATATATATATATATTAAATGTTTACTACAAGATCTTGAACTTCTTCGCACGTACATCCGCGCCATTATATGAGACTTATCACTTGTGTTGTAATCCTGCACTCTAAATTTACTATGACACTTTATGAAGATTTAAAGTGTTCCAAAATAAGGCTAATGGCACTAGCTAACATTAGCATAAATGGCTCAGTTGGTTAAAGCATTTGCTCAGGCATGCGAGGTCATGTGTTTGAATCTCTTTCTGTAGTTTAGTTAAATTTAACGTAGGTTATCCAATCATTTAAAAAAAATGAAGAACTTTAAGGAAATGTAGGTCTAACATGAAAATAAGTTGATCTTGGATTCATTGTTTTAAACTCAAGTATAACTTAAAGCTTTAGCTTATTATTTAATACTAAAATAGTCAGCTCTACACTTTTTTATTCGTGCAATCACTTTCCTCCTGATATCGCAGCCAACATTCAAATCGCTGACATGCTCCCTTCCCTTGATCTCTGCTTCCTCTTCGCCCTCGTCATAAACCTCATGCAGCCCGACTTCAAGCCAGCCGGCATGTATATTTCCCGAACTTTGGGTGGTATTGGGACCCCCTCGGTCCCAATGTACATCCTTCACTAATTGATATGATACTAAAACTTTATAATGCAATGTGAGGAACTAAAATTCTGTGATGTATTTAAAAGTCACCTAAGACGTAATTAGCCTAAAACAAAATAATAAAACCATCATAAATCAAGTCAAGATTAACCATCGTATCAAGTATCAAGTCATTTTTCAAAAATACATAAATGATGAGATTCACGTGAATTTCAGATTACTTCAAAGCCCTAGCTAAAATCAGAGTGCAATATTAAAAAGTTCACACAAACTTTGATTCGCATGACTCATGAGCGAACAAAATTCCTGCTTGCTACACAGCCTCCTCGTCTAATAATTATTAATAACGTTTTTCTCACAGAAGTTGGGTAACGTTTAAGTCATTGGGAATGTCATGATACATATTTAAGATATTGCTGCAAAAACTATCCCTCTCATCTTCTGTGCAACAATTGGCATAGGTAGTGGTGGCCGGACTTGAGGAAGGTGTTGATAGCAGCGAACCAAAACTACACATATTTTGAAAGCTTTGATTATTAACGTTATCAGAAATGCACGCCGGCTGGTAATCTTGTCCTGGAATATTATGGCTAATGATTGACTCGTAGTAAGAGTCATACGAGCCCACCTGGTTTGTTATTATAGGAACAAAACTACTCTGATCGGCTCCATTTGTAGAACAAGGGTGGCCAAAATCAGTGATAAGGGGTTGGTTTAGAAATGGGACAATATTTGGGAGCTGGCTTGATTGAAATTGGTTTTGATCATTGTTTTGTAAAAGGGAAAGTGGGTTTTGTTGAGCATGATTCTTTGAAGGAAATTCAGGATACGATGATTGCGGTCTGCGTTGGCTTGATAACAAAGTAGCGGTTAAGTTGAGGAGCTCTGGATCCATTATAGGTCCAATACTGAGCAGATTCGGAATATTAAGCTGCAAATTATCTGACGATGAGTTACAAAGGGTTGATGAGAGAAGGGAGGTGAGTTCAAGAAGATCGAGACGAGGAGTATGAGTGACAGGATCAATCCCCATTTTTAATAGCCTCTTTCTGATATGTGTGTTCCAATAGTTCTTGATCTCATTATCTGTTCTTCCTGGCAAGCGAGAAGCAATGGTAGACCACCTAGATAGAAAGAGATCATCTTAATTAGCTTATAGTAAAGTACTGAAATGAAAAATTGGCATTGACTTGTACACTACTTTTGTCCACTCTTCAATCAAGACTTATCTAAATATGGCTTAGCTTAAATTGACAGTGTGATGACATAAAATGTCCTAAGCTCCCTTCTTGATACATAGCGACAAACCTAATCTTTATAAATTAAAAGATTTATGCAGTAGACAAAAGTTCTTTTTTTTTTTTTTTTTAATTTTAAATTTATTATTATTAAGGGGTGGGGGAGGATTCGAAACGATTACAATAATTTAGGAAAATGGGAAGTTTTGACTCAGGATGCATGAGTGGAAACCCGGAACCCTTTCCATTAGGATATGAGACCACATGCCAACAAAAGTTCAAAATTGTTTTGGATAAAAATCAGTTAAAAGAAATTTTTTTTTTTCAATGGACTGAAACAAAACATGAAACCTAGAACTTTGTCCACTCGGATATGAGACCACACGCATGAGTAGAATGTTTTTGATAAAATGGAAAACTAAAACATGAACAACAAAATTTTAGTAAGATATTTTCTAGTGTATATGTACGTACTTGTTTCCCAAAACACTGTGTAACTGTATTATGGTCTCTTCTTCTTCCAATGAGAACCTCCCTCTCTTAATATCAGGTCTTAAATAGTTTGCCCACCGAAGGCGACAACTCTTTCCACACCTTTTCAGTCCTATACACAAAACAATAAATGACCAGGAAACGTCACAAACTTAGTGAATTATTTGTACTTAATTCAATTATATATAATTAAACATGGAACAATCCACCATGAAAGAAAATTTAAGACGTGATGATTACTAATTTGTAATAAAACTAACCTGCATTCTTGGGGACGGTTCGCCATCTCCCATGCCCGTGTTTCTGAATGTAATGAACGAGTTTATGATCTTCCTCCGGAGTCCATGGACCCTTTTTCAATCCATTCGTCTCACAACAAGGAATTTTCCCCATAATATTAGTTGGTCAAGAAAAAGTTAATCTATGTTTGGAAGAGAGAGAGAGAGGAGAAGCAAAAGAGCAGAAATGTTGCTGTAGGGGAAGTGTTAAGGTGTATATAAATATACAATAAGGGAGCAAAGCAAGCGAAGCAAATTGGGAAGTCAATGGGGTTCGGTACCACCCTAGCTTGTTCACCATTCCAACGAGACGTGTCCTGTTAGAAGGACAAGTATATGTTATATAATCACCTCTCTTAATCAATGAGGCCACGTAAGCTGCATGCAAGATTATGCTGCCTAATATTACGTTCCTAAATATTAACAAAAAAAGAAGAAGAAAGTACTATACTACTAGGGTGTATGTGACATCCCACATCGCCTAGGGGAGTGATCCTTAAATGTATATTCCCATCTCTACCTAGCACGAGGCCTTTTGGGAGCTCACTGGCTTCGGGTTCCATAGGAACTCCGAAGTTAAGCGAGAAGGGGGCTAGAGCAATCCCATGATGGGTGACCCACTGAGAAGTTGCTCGTGAGTTCCCAAAAACAAAACCGTGAGGGAATGGTAAGCCCAAAGCGGACAATATCGTGCTACGGTGGTGGAGCGGGCCCGGGAAGTGGTCTCGCCCGGGCCGGGATGTGACAAATTGGTATCAGAGCCAATCCCTGGTCGGAAATGTGCCGACGAGGACGTCGGGCCCCTAAGGGGGGTGGATTGTAACATCCCACATCGCCCAGGGGAGTGATCCTTAAATGTATATTCCCATCCTTACCTAGCACGAGGCCTTTTGGGAGCTCACTGGCTTCGGATTCCGTTGGAACTCCGAAGTTAAGCGAGAAGGGGGCTAGAGCAATCCCAAGATGGGTGACCCACTGGGAAGTTGCTCGTGAGTTCCCAAAAACAAAACCGTGAGGGAATGGTAAGCCCAAAGCGGACAATATCGTGCTACGGTGGTGGAGCGGGCCCGGGAAGTGGTCCATCCCGGGCCGGGATGTGACAGTGTACGTATTGATAAACTTTGTAACTCAAGCATGGTCCATCACCAATATCATTGATATTGTTTCAAATTTATTACCTATTATTAAGTGTTGAGTTTTATCACAAAGCCATCTAAGGGATGGAAACTCCCATATATTAATTGAAGAATATTTTATCATAATGTGTGATCTATTCTCCAACACGTATGAAATTGTTCTCAAATAACTAAATGACTACTTCACATAAGATTGTTATAAAGAGCATTTTTGGTTGTTTACAAACACGAGTTACTTAGGGTACGTGGGTCGGGTAAAATTGATAAATAGAGAACTTATTCCTTCGAATATGGAGTGGCAAAAGCTCGATCACCAATATTAGTTCATTTTTTTATTTTTTTTAAGCAACGATATATTGATATTTCAAACATTTGGTGTGCAGAAAATAATTCCTTGAAGAAATGAAAAAAAATGAAGAATCAAGATGGAATCGAGAATCAAGATTCAAGATTCGAAGATGTAGAATGGAAGCAGTAGATACCAAGATTGATCAATCACCGAGCGATTAGCTTTTTTGGTGAAGATATTATGAAGCAAATTGAGGTTCTACCATAAATCAATTGACAATGTGAGGAGTAGCACAACCTCTTACAAGTCTTTGCATGATTTGGTCGCTCCCCGACGTGGGACTTAATCCTCACATTCTCACAAATTTGTTCACCGTAAATTATTTTGGTTCTTTCGAAAAAACTGTCAATTTCCTAGTTAAATAATCACATGACTTAAAATAGCAACTGGAACTACAAATATAATAGAAATATATTCAACATCTAACTGTCCATGCTCGCACAATAAAGCATGTCAATATTATTCAACCTCGAGGTACTTTGACCAGCTGGATTTTATCCAAATTAAAGTCGTTAACAGTCTGCGTGTGACACATTAAGATCCTTTTCCCTTGTAATGTCTATTATCACAATTAGTAGCTGTCACCAAAATCATGTCACCACGTTATCCCCCACCGACGAAATCGTAGACTGCTACAGAGAACATTACATCTTATATAGCCAGATTCCAGGCAGTACCAGTTTCACGCATGCATGCATGCATGCATGCATGTATGTCTCCCAGCCTTCAAGCCTATCAGCTGCAATTTGTTATTTCTTCATTATGTTTGGCCTCGTTTGGTACGAAGAATTAGATTACAATGGATACATCACTGTTTATAAGTTATTTTAAAGAAAGAAATTGAAAAATATGGCTAATTTAGAAGTAGAAGATAGATTACTAAAAAGCTTTAACGTTTTCAGCCAAGCCAAACTTGGCTCCGCCCTTCCATTTGATTGTCTGCAAGTATTGTTTGGAAGATTTTATGTCTTATCAAAAGATATCATCGTATATTTCATACTATAAAATGTATTTACGTTAATGGGATGAATTTGATTGGGGTTATTTAACTTTAATCCTTGAAAAAGATTAAAATTTAATAAAAATATGGTATTAGATTACATATCCATTATAGTTCCTTTATGTGTCCTTAATTCAGATTAATTAATGTGTAATTTATTCAATGTCTAAAATTATTAATATACACATTTTAATTTATTTTTTTGTCCAAAAAAAGTTTTTTTTATTTTAAATTTATTAATTTTATCTAACAATCTTTAAACTTGAAAGACTCAATTAATGTAAATGTTACTACCCAAATGTATGTACCAAAATATTTGTTCCGTAATGTATTATATTAAATTAATGTACCTAAATGTTAGTACCGAAATGTATATACCGAAATGTACGCACTGAAATATATGTACCAAAATGTATGCACTGAAATGTTAGTACCAAAATATATTATACTAAATTAATGAGCCGAAATGAAATATAATACATTAAAATTAGGAAGAGAAAGAAAAAAAATTAAAACAAAAAAAAATATAATTAATAAATGAGGTGATTAATGTATCAAGGGACTAAAATTAGATTTTGATCTTACTCATAATATTAGTCTAAAAGTCATCTTTACTAAGGATTAGAATGAAGTTTCCTAAATTTTTCTTGAATGTACATTTTAAATTAATAATCTAATTAACAATGAAAGAGAAATTATTGTTTTTGTTTACACAGATAAATGTAACACTTTTTTCACTCCTTATATATATTATTCATTCATAATTTCTTGCAATTAAATAACAAAATGAGACATATACAGAACAATATATCAAAAAGTTAAAAACTGATCAGAAAGAAAATTCTGCATGTGAAAATGGAATGACAAGTAGCATGTATACATAGCATTGTCATTGTACAGTGAAGTTTGGAGAAGTTTGAAAGCACGTCAATAAAAATATATAATAAAAGGTGAAGATGGAGAGATCTCTGTATGCGGTCAAGGATTCTTGTCACCCTTGTTCAAAACTGAACATAAACTTCTTACATATTTCTTTGACAAACATAAACATCTTCTACATCCATATCGCAATTTACTCCTCACATTTAGCTTGCATAAAGAGAACTATACGGCTCAAGATTTGAGTACTTACAAGTTATACACACCTAGTAGATAGCTACAGTGTGAAAAATGATAACTATGAAAGTTAAATTAACTAGTGAGGCAGTGTGTAGTGTACAATTACTAAACAATTATTTTCATATATATATATATATATATATATTTCGAGTTTATTGCATACATTTCATATTTATATTGATGAGAAGATAATCCGAACTCAAATACAATGAAACAGACACTTTATCGACCTAACTCAAATCACAGCATAAAAATAATCTTTAACCAAAAGAACAGTAACTCACCAGTTGATGATTATGTAATTAGGAATCAATCAATTTATTCTGAAGATATCAATGGGCCCGGTATAATTATTTCAGTCAACCATTGGGTCATCATATTCTGAACCTTTCACCTCATGGAACTCATAACCACTAATGCAATTAGGTCATCATATTGAGCATCCAATCAAACGAAAGTTGGTTCGTTAAAACCCCATTTGATGGTTTGATCTTTTGGGTCAGATCAAGAAGCAGGCGACAACTGGTTGTGATTTATTCATCTTCTTGATTTTAGTGAGGACTAAATAGTTCCTGTTTTGTAAACTAAATAACATAAAAATTAATGATTGAATTATTATTTAAACGTTAATAAATATGTTCATTTTCTATTGATGACACATAATTTAGTATTATTTAAACGTTAATAAATATGTTCATTTTCTATTGATGACACATAATTTGGTTTACAAATTTAATATATAAATTTAATCTCCATATCATTACTCTTTATAGAACTATCAATTTGGTCTTTTATATTTTGAAGTCATCTTTGTTTACTCTCCAAAAACTCTATTCCTCCTAGGGACTCGTGATGCATGTATAAAAGGATTAACCTTAACAAGATAATCTAATTCAATATATCTACATGCATTTTCCACACTTTGTCTTGCTCGACCTAGCTCGCTGCCTCTTTTAAATATTCTATTCAGAAAACGAAAGACGAATGCTTCTAGCTCCTAATATTACGATCTACAAAAGCAAAGACTTTGGACCAAGTTGGCTTTAATGGCTGGCAGCTAGCTAGCCTAACTTAGCAGACCCTTGAGGAGTATCAATCTTGTTAACATCTCGTAGCATGAATGCATGGTGACCAGACCAAGAGGTCTTCGTTCTAAAAATCCAAGGCGTCTTTTGGTGCATCTTTTGTTTCATTTGTAGGATTGTTGGTGATGCTTAAACTCACCAAATCGATAAACATATTGATGTTCTTTTTACGCAATAAAGATTTACATACAACTATAAATATCATTTATATTAAAGAATATTTTGCGGATGTGTTAATTTTATGTGTTCAAATATTTTATTATATAAAGTTATTACTGAATGGTGTTTCAAGGACCATAGAATCGTGGATTGTGTGTGGTCGGTCTCCTTTTGGATAGATACTTGTGACAGTTACCTAATCCGAAAGTTTTGGATCGAGAGAGAGCGATTAGTGGGTTAACGTTGGTCGAATTTGTCTTCATCTGAATGATCAGAATTGAGAGCTTTGCTACTTGAGATTACTGGAGCTACCGTTGCCCATGCGCGTTGCCATGCAAACGAGACTGCTCATCGTTTTGTCCGTTATGCCCTCTCCTCCCACTGTGTGCGCGCCTTGTTTAAAGAGTCACTAGATATCATTCTTGATGTTTTGTTCACTGATGGCAGCATGTAATTGTGCTGGAATCTTTTCTCAGCTTTTTGTATTTACTACTGCTTAAACATTTTACGATGAATATATATATAATGGAAGATTATATTCACACAACTCAAATTACTTTTTCAACATTTTTTTCATTTTTTAATATTTTCTATCAAGTGTTAGTGGTGTGTAGAAAATATTAAAAAATAACAAAGTATAACAAAAGTAATTTGTAGTGTGTAAATATAATTTCTGTATAATATATATATATATATATATATATATATATGTAGTGTGTAAATATAATTTATGTATAATATATATATATATATATATATATATATATATCGCAGCCTTCTAAAAAAAAAAGAAAGAAGAATTGAGGTTTCACGTAAAATCAAGAGTGGTGTGCTATTTATACATTTATTTATTTATTTATTTTTAACTTTCATATATATTTTACTAATTTATGTCATTTAATTCTCTTCAATTTATTTGATCTAACGATAAAAAAAACTGAGAAGGGTGTGTGGAACAAGTAGGTTTGTGAATAACACCACCCTAATTGACAATACATCTTAGCACATGCAAAGTTTATTCTTTGTTGGATGTGGAAATCATACTCTCAACATCCCCACTCATTGTGGAGAATTTTAAATCTAACATGTGGACAACACAATACGTGGAGCACGTGATATGTAGACATTGAGCTTCATACTTAGAACAATTTGGTTGTAATACCATGAAAAAATTAAGATTCTACTATAAAAATAATTTGCTCTATCAAAAGTAATCTAGCTACTTATACACACACATAAAGTTTAATTTATTTCAGCATAAGATTTATACACTCATGTGCCATTTAAAGTAGACTCCACAATTTGAGTTGACATATAACAAATTGTATACTCCACAATTTGAGATGACATATAACAAATTGTCTCTGGTATCGTGATCTCAAATACTATAAATTAATTAATAACCTAGTCTTACATATTAAGTGGCTTTTACCCTAAACGACAAGAGTATTGTCAAACATTACTTTATACAGCAACTAAGATATGCACAACTTCCATTGGCTCTTAACTTCTTATTTTTTTTGTAGAATAGGACAAGTACACCTAAGATCTGTATCTCCTTTTGGCCACTCATTGTTATGGAACTCCCTAGAAACTACATTTCAATATTTTTTTTTTTGAAAAATAACTAGAAATAGGATAATTTTTTAATCTTGAGAAAAAAATAAAACATTTCAAAGAACCTCAACTTTTTATCTAGAAATTTCAACCTTCATTTCTCATTTTGGAGAGAGAGAAACAGACTCCCAACTCCAGTTCGAAGAACCCTAGCTAACCCACCCATCTTCTTCATCCAAGAGCTCTCTCTCTAACCCACCCATCTTCTTCATCCAAACTCTCTCTCTCTTTCTCTCTACATTTCGAATATACACAAGATCTCTCTCTCTCTCTCTCTCTCTCTCTCTCTCTCTCTCTAACCCACCCATCTTCTTCGATTTTTACCTTTTCATTTGTAGGTTTTGTGAACTGGGTTTGCTTAAGTTTGCTTTTTGATTGATGAATTTTTGGAGTTTAAGTGATTGGTTTGGTGTTTCTTGGAGGAGACCAAAATCCTTCATTTTTTTATTTTTGATTTTTTATCATTTCTCTGATTTATATGTGGGTTTTCATTTCTTCTGTCTTCTCCCTTCTTCTGCTCCCTCTCTCGATCCAAATTTACAAGCACTAAAATAGGGTTTGGCTTTTGTTGGAATTAAATGAAAAAACATATTAATGAGGAGGTACTTTGGGTCCCTGCTCTTCGATGCCGACTCGAGCAGCAACACAACCATGCAAGCCATGACCACTAGAGCAGCTTCAATCGAGGAGCAACTAGCTTAAATGAATGAAGTGATCGCAAAACTCACACAGACTGTGGAAGAGAAAGACTTGCAAATCGCCACACTTGTCAACCAACTAGAGGCGTAACACGACGTGAAAATTGACCCAATAGTTGATCCACTAAAAAGTGAAGTCGACGAAGAAGAGAAGCTGGAGCCAGACTAAGCAGCGGCACTCATGAGATCTCTCTCTATCTAGCAGTTGCAAAAGATGATCGCCAGCACCATCAAGGCGCAGTACGAAGGGAGCTCACATACCTCCGTGCTGTACTCCAAGCCATACTCCAAGAAAATTGACGCCCTGAAGATGTCGAGGGGTTATCAACCACCAAAGTTCATGCAGTTTAATGGAAAGGGAAAAGAAGCACGTCACCCATTTCGTCGAAACTTGCAACAACGCGTGGACTAAAGGAGACTACCTAGCAAAACAGTTTGTCTGCTCTCTGAATCGGAATGCGTTCGACTGGTATACAGACCTAGAGCTTGAGTTTATTAAGCTGGGAGCAATTGGAGTGGGAGTTCTTGAACCACTTCTACAGCACCCACCGCACTGTAAGTATGCTGGAGCTAACAAGTACGAAGCAATGGAAGGAGGAGCCAGTTGTTGACTACATCAACCGGTGGCACACTCTAAACCTTGACTGCAAAGACAGACTCTCAGAGATCTCCTCGATCGAGATGTGCGTCCAAGGCATGCAGTGGGGATTACACTACATCATTCAAGGCATCAAACCGCGGACCTTCAAAGAGTTAGCCATCCGCGCCCATGACATGGAGTTGAGCATCGCCCATCATGAAAAAAAAAAGCCAATCACCGACTTCAAGAAGGATAAACTGTTTGCTCCGAATGTGGATAATCATGGGAAGAAGCCTGCCAAGGAAGCTTTTACCATCAACACTACCCCTACCAAGACCTCCTATACACCCGTCAAAATCTCATCTAAGAACAAAACAAAGGAGATAAAGAGAGGTGAGCCTTCTCACACCCAAGATAAGTACAAAAACACCTTGATGGAGCTGGAGCAGAAGACATACCATTTTTCGGACTCTGACATGGTTGCAATGCTAGATGACCTGTTAGAGAAAAATGTGATCGAGCTGCCTGAATGCAAGTGTCTCGAAGAGATGAATTGCATTAACAATCCCAGGTACTGCAAGTACCATTGTATCGTAAGTCATCCCGTTAGTGCTTCATCCTCAAAGAGCTCACCATGAAGCTGGCACGCGAATTGAACTTGACTTAGAAGACAATGCTGCAACGCACACTACTGCGATCATGTTTGGATCATTTGATCCCATTCCTCTCCAAATGATGCATGACCACTCCCGTCAATGCTCAAGCCACACGACACCTTCTGCACAACCATCGTTGGGGGCAAGTGACCAAAATGCACTTACCGACGATGAATAAGGATGGATATTGGTAACCTACAAAAAACAAGGAAACCAAAACCACAAGTCACACAACCAAAGGTGGAACAAGGAGGAAATCACAGCCGCCACAACAACAGGAAGCCCAAAGGAAACGTAAGAGTTGCTAATCCAACATACAGTAGGGAACCTATGGAGCAAGAGCCACACATTCCTGTCTCCTTGCACAAGTATTTCCTGAAGAACTTTTTCCAACAGTGCACTACTGTCGCCTGTCACATGGTTAAAGTAGAGATGGAAAAGCCCTCAAAAGGTAAAGCTATCGCAACTGAGGAAGAAAAGACCCTCACGCCCAAAGAAGGTCTACCAACACACTTTAGCATCGAGGAAGCACTATGATTACCAAAGAAGATGCAAAGAGCACTAGCAGTGGTCTTGGCAAGTCCTGACAACCACGAAGTGCAAGAAAGTAAGGACGAAGGCTTGAAACTTCAACCATATGAGTATGCCACGTGTTGTGCTACCTAGGACGCAATCCACTTCACCGACGAAGAATTGCTGCTAGGATCCAAGCCTCACAACCGTCATCTCTTTGTCTCTGGGTACGTAAAAGAGCATAAAGTCAACTGCATGCTTGTGAATGGTGGATTGGCCATAAACATCATGCCAAAGTCAACAATGACCACAATCGGTATCAAGGTGGATGAACTATCCCTAAGCCGTCTATTAATCCAAGGTTTTAATTAAGAAGGACAAAGAGCAATGGGCATGATCCGAGTGGA
The DNA here is from genome assembly GCF_963583255.1 of Pyrus communis. Classification (NCBI taxonomy): domain Eukaryota; kingdom Viridiplantae; phylum Streptophyta; class Magnoliopsida; order Rosales; family Rosaceae; genus Pyrus; species Pyrus communis. The sequence continues at coordinate 19,658,583 of NC_084816.1, forward strand.
GATAACCATTGCTGAACTTAAATCAAGCACAATATTTTACATGATTGATGCAAGAACTTCCTACAACTTGCACTTAGGAAGACATTGGATCCATGAGAATGGAGTAGTGCCATCTACCCTCCACCAATGCTTAAAATTCTACTGAGGAGGAGTGAAGGTGATCCAAGGCGATACCCAGCCATTCACTGAAGCCGAATCACACTTCACAGACACCAAGTTCTACATGGAGGAAAAAATGGTGCCCGAAACTCTTCCAAAAGAGATTAAATCCACGGGCAAAACAACATCTAAAAAATATGAGTGGCAAGCTATGCCCAAAAAGCAAGAAGGAGAAGCCATGCCATCTTCAAGCAAAAATGATGATGAGCCTGCTAAACCTGCAACAACCAAAAGGAGTAGGACACCCTCAAAAGAATCGAACACACCCATTTTCCGATACATCCTGATGTCGAGAAGAAAGAATGGTCAATCCCCGTTCAAAACTGGAGCAAGCAAAACTGACACACAGTGACACAATGATGATGTAAAGTTGCTCAAGACGAATGCAGTTTTGCCTCTAACACAGCTAGGCAATGCTAAGGTTGCAAGACCACCATAAGGCTTCATAAAAGCTCTGCCAAAGGAGGTGGAACCAAGCTTTCTTCCAACCAAAAGGACCAAAGAAGGTTTTGATCCAAAAACCTATAAAATCATGTTGAAGGCTAGGTGCGACTTCGTTTCCTCTTCAAATCTTGGAAAGAAGGTTGCAAACATCGTTAACAATAAAGACCGTGACCTTACCAAGACTCAAAAAAGTTAAATGAGCATGGTTATGGAGTTGACAACAACAAAGCTTGACTTGGCTTCACACCAAATGCACCCATGAAGATTTAAAGCAAAACGAAAAATGCTAGTGCTCAACATATCAGCGTGACCATTGAATAAGATCAAGAGGAGCCTAAACTCGCCCCTCAGACGTCAGTCTTTGATAAGATGAATTGTTCAAAACCTAGTATTTTGGCACTTAATCGCATTAATGGTCAAGATCGAACCTCCTTCTTTAAGAGGCTTAATACGCTAACATCCCAAAGCTCTGTTTTCGAAAGGTTGTCAAAACCTAAGAAACAAAGCAACACGGCTAGCTCTCCTTCACGACGGTTAGTTTTGGAAAGACTTGAAGACAATAAGAAACCTTCTAGAAAGAGGGAGACAATGCTAAAGAAAGAAAAGCTCGACGGGCTAGCAAAAAAAGGCGATGTTCGAAGCACGATTCCTTCAAGGATGAAGCGTCAAGCAATCTTGAAGGTTAACACAAATGGATCACTAAAAGTAAAAAGGTGCACCATCATCTACACTCGACAATCTTCATGTCAACAAGCTCAAGAGAACAACACTGAAGATGAGGTCCAAGATGTCTTCCACATCATGATCTAAGAAAACAAAGAAGATGAAATCCCCGAAGAAGATGTCATTGCTGCGCCACAACAGCTCGAAGATGGGGGTCAAGCCACGGTTGATGATCTCAAAGAACTCAACTTAGGCACAAGCGAGGAACCAAAACCTATCTTCGTAAGTGCACTACTAAGTGCGAATGAGATAGAGGAGTATTACCAACTGTTATTAAAGTACAAAGACGTCTTTACTTAGACCTACAAAGAAATGCCCAACCTTGACCCTATCATCATTGTGCATCATCTTGCAGTCAAGCCAGGAATGCGATCAATAAAGCAAACTTAAAGACATTATTGATCCGAGCTCATCCCACAAATTGAGACCGAGATTGACAAGCTAATCGAAGCAGGCTTCATTCGAGAGGTGCAATACCCCAAGTGGATTTCCAACATCACATCGTCCTTAAGAAATTTGGACAAATACATGTTTGCATAGACTTCCGGGACCTCAACGATGCTTACCCGAAGGATGACTTCCCCTTGCCAATCATCGAAATCATGGTGGACGCAACCACTGACCACGAGGCACTGTCATTCATGGACATCTCTTCTGGATACAATCAAATTCATATGGCTCTCGAAGACGAGGAACTAACAGCCTTTTGTACTCTTAAAAGGTATCTACTGCTACAAGGTGATGCCCTTTGGTTTGAAGAACGTTGGAGCTACATATCAACGCATAATGCAAAAAATCTTCAATGACATGTAACACAAAAAACGTACAATGTTACGTAGACGATGTGGTGGTCAAGACAAAGAAAAGATCAGATCACTTGAAGGATTTATGAATAGTGTTCGAAGGGCTACGAAAATACAACCTCAAGATGAACCCATTAAAGTTTGCATTTGGCGTCACCTCTGGAAAGTTCTTCGGCTTCATTGTCAAGCATTGTGGCATTGAAGTGAACCAATCAAAGATCAAGGCCATTCAAAGCATGCCTGAGCCAAGAAACCTGCATTAGCTAAAAAGTCTACAAGGATGGCTAGCCTTCATCAAGTGTTTCATCTCCAACCTTTCAGGGCGCTGTCAATCGTTCAGCTGACTCATGAAGAATGATGTTTCGTTCGTATGGGACGAAGCATGCCACAATGCTTTTGAAAGCATAAAAAAATATTTATCAAATCCACCTGTCCTGGGGGCACCTGTGCCTTGGAAGCCGCTCATATTGTATATCGCCACTCAGGAAAGTTCAGTTGGAGCACTCTTGGCACAAGAAGATGAATCCTAGAAAGAATTAGCGCTTTACTACCTCAGTTGAACTCTCACCGGTGTTGAGTTGAAATACTCCTCAATATAAAAAGATGCGTCTTGCCTTGGTGTTTGCCATTTAGAAGCTCAAGCATTACATGCATACGTACATCATCCACCTGGTTGCTAAAGCTGACCTGGTCAAATGCGTTATGTCCAAACTAGTCTTGACAGGGCGACTCGCTAAATGGACGTTGCTTCTTAATCAATATGAGATCATCTACAACCCAACTAAAGTCGTCAAAGGACAAGCGCTAGCAGACTTCCTTGCCGATCACCCAATCCCAGCTAATTGGAAAATCTCAGATGACTTGCCTGATGAGAAGGTGTTCTACATTGACATCTTCCTGACATGGACGATGTTCTTCGATGGATTCGCATGAGCAGACGGAGCAGGGGCATGAGTAGTATTCATGTCACCAAAAAGGCAAATACTACCTTATTCCTTCCAACTAAGCGAACTATGCTCCAATAACGTCACTGAGTACCAAGCACTGATTATCGGGCTCTAAATGATGATCAACATGGAAATCACATCCCTTGAGGTTTATGGCGACTTTAAGCTTATAATCAATTAACTTTTAACTGAATATGAGGTGAGGAAAGATGATCTCGTCCCATACTTCCAGTTGGCAATCAACTACTACAAAAGTTTGAGGCCGTGACACTAGAACATGTGCCAAGAAAAGAAAATCAAATGGCAGATGCTCTTGCCAACCTAGCCTCGAGTATAACACTAGGAGAAGACGAAGCTGCAGACATGCTAGTTTGCCAAAGATGGGTGATCCCGCTTGTCACTGAAATGCCACTAGATGATGCAAACATCATCTCAGTACTTCCGGTCGACGCTAAAGAGTGAAGACGGCTGTTGATCGTTTACTTGGAGCATGAAAGGTTTCCAGATGATCCTAGACATCGCTTTGAAATATGTCAACGAGAACCTCGCTTCCTCTACTACAAAGGAACACTCTACCGACACTCTTTTGAAGGAGTGCTCCTGAGATGCCTAGGTAAGGAAGAAGCCAATCAAGCCATGGAAAAAGCATACTCAGGTGTGTATGGGGCGCATCAGTCTGGACCAAAGCTACATTTCCAGCTCAAAAGAATGGGTTACTACTGGCCAAGCATGGTGACGGATTGCTTGGAACATGGCAAAAGGTACCAAGCCTGCCAATTCCATACCAACTTCATACATCAACCGCCTGAACCATTACACCATACAGTTGCTTCATGGTCGTTCAATGCATGGTGATTGAATGTCATAAGACCGATTGTACTAAAGTCATTTGCAGGAGAAGCTTACATTCTAGTTGCAATAGATTACTTCTCCAAGTGGGCTGAAGTTATACCCTTAAGGGAAGTCAAGAAGGAAACTGTCATCCGTTTCATCAAGAAGCATATCATCCACCGATATGGTGTGCCTCGGTGCATTATCACTGGCAACGAAAAATAGTTCTCCAACCGACACATGGATAAACTTTGCGAGAAATACAAGTTTAAGCAGCACAAGTCTTCTATGTATCATGGTCCGGCCAACGGTCATGCAGAAACATTCAACAAAACATTGTGCAACCTCTTAAAAAAGGTAATCGGTTGAACAAAGAGAGACTGGCTCGAAAGAATAAGCGAAGCACTTTGGGCATATAGGATGACACATAGGACTCCTACCTAAGCTACGCCTTATTCTCTCGTATATGGCGTGGAAGCTGTTCTATCGCTCGAAAGTCAAATCCTCTCACTAAGGATGGCTATACAAGAAGGCTTGACTGATGAAGATAATGCAAAGTTGCGTCTTCAAGAGCTGGAAGCGCTGGATGAAAGAAGGCTCGAAGCTCAGGAACACTTGGAGTGTTATCAAACAAGATTCTCCAAGGCTTTCAATAAGAAATTTCGCCCTCATTTTTTTTCAAGTGGGGGATCTCATCTTTGCATTGCGTAGGCCTATCATCACAACTTACAAAACAAAAAGCAAGTTCACATCAAAATGAGATGGACCTTATGTAATATAAGAAGTCTACACCAACGACGCCTACTTAATCATGGCGAAAGACTGCTTGAAGATCGGCCCCATCAATGGCAGATTCTTGAAGCCTTACTACCCCTAAAACAAATACAAGATGCTCCTGCCCCGTAAGAGCATAAACTGTGTACGGCAAAATCATCATCAAAATCACCATTAAGAATGTCAAAAGCAATCCATCGTTCATCTGAACTACTTTATAACTTGATCTCTTCTTTTAAAGGGTATGTAGGTAGTTCGAACATTCAACTTTGGGTTAAGTCACATCAAAATAAAAAAAATAAGGATTTTATTAAAGTCAATTTCATTACCAAAAAAAAAAAAAAAAAATACAAGTTTTCTTTGCATTGAAATTAAATTACAGCTTATTGAAAAAAATAATAATAAAAAATTACAGGTTGTGTGTATATATATATAAATTTGGAATTGCTTCGGCCCAGCATAGTTCACACCATCAACAAGTCCACCAGCAATAAGCCTAACTCCTGTGGCCTATCCTCACTTAACTTCAAGCTGGTCCAAATCCTCTCCCAATGCTTCCTCATCTCCAGCTGTCTCTCTCATTCTTCTCAGTTCACTGTCTACCTCAAACTCATCTCTACCACCAAGGTTCCAAGATCAGACGCCATGAATCGAAGCAGTTACGATGGTGACGCTAGTCTCCTTCGTCCTCACTCCACCCAAACCTCACCTGCTACACATGGTGCGCACACCCTGAGCAAGTGGATATCTAAGCTAGTCGCACAACCTCGTCTTCAGACATAAATTGTGGTTGTCTACTGCCGTTTCTTCCAGAGGGCTTCGGGATATCGTTGAGTCTTTGTTTGTTTACACAGTGGAGGAACTACAGAGGGCTAATTGGAAGAACATCCGACTGCAGATTTGAAACTGCCAAAGTAAGGAAGCAAAAGCAAAGGAGATTTCTTACAGGAGAATAGCGGCACTGCAATTGCTCTTCTCTCTTCCTCAGCTGCCAAATCCACCACCATCGCTTCCCACCTTCGAAGCTTCTTCGTCGACTCAACTTCTCCGCCAAGGACAAGTCGAAGTTCCACTTTAAGGGTTTCCGCAAAGAGTTGCTGTCTTCGCCCCCTACCTCATTCTTCTTCAACATCTCCCAATGCCCTCTTTGGTCTATCTGTTGAAGTTTTGGTGCCACGATTAGAGAGGCTCACTCCACAATGTTACCAAAGTACTACGTGAGCTTGAAATTTTGATTAGATGCCAACTCTAGATGGCAGAGTTTTAGACCTCTTCTTCATCACAGATTGCTTGGGTTTTTTACAGCAGATGTCACGCATCTTGAATAGGCTTTTACTCAAGGTCTAGAGCAGCTTCATCAGTCTTTGGTTGACACCATTGCTTTTGGGCCAGTCATCAACGATAGATAGTGCAACGGGTGTGCAATGGCTGTGCAATGCTTGTGCAGTTGCTGTACTTCGGAGGTTGAAGACCTCATAGAGCTTGTTGATGTTGGATATGAGGTTGGCGCTGACATGCTTCTTTTTGTTGATGGTTTTCATGACGACGCTCTGGCTAGTGAGGACGTTGCGGGTGTGGTAAACTTTGGTGAAATGATGTAGGATTCATGCTTTCCATCTTCAAGCTCGGTTATTGGACTTAAAGGTTGTGACTTGGATTGGTGTCATTGCTCGGCTTGAGGTTGTGACTTGGGTTAGTGTTGCTTCGTTGCGTCTTAGATGCCTGGGGACTGCCTTCCGCTACTGTTAGTTGAGACAAGGGAGTAGGCTGCGATAATTGGACTCACGGATGATGCTCTTAGCTCTTTGGCCTTCCTTCGTTCATTAACCTTCTCGCGACCGTGCACTATCTTTTAGTTATCCTCTGCGATGCTGTCAACTCTTTGGCCTCCCGTTGCTCTAGCTTTTGTGCATCTTTCCTCTAGCTTCTGTGCATCCTGCTATTACTAAGGGCAAGAATAACTTCAGTGATTGTTGTCAAACGACTAGCGGTTCGTGAAGCTAGACGCCTTGCACCACCTCGAGCTTGTCATTTTAGCCACCATGATTATAATCAGCGAAGAGCTTCAGTGGCCGTTGTCAAACGACTAGCCGGTCGTGAAGCTCGACGCCTTACACTCTGCCTCATGCTCCAGCTGCTTCTGCACCTTCTTCATGGTTATTGCCTTTGAATGTGATTAACAAAACCAAAGTTTGCCAACTTACATATACTTGGCTCCTTGCTTCGTGCCTAGCCTCTCGTTGCTCCAAGCTCTTCTGCATTTCTCCCTGCACCATGTGGGGGATATATAGAAAAGAAAGGGAAGGTGTTGGCCGACCAAAAAAAGAAGGAAAAAAAAAATATATATATATATATATATATATATATATATATATATATATATATATCCTTGCTCCGTGTCTAGCCTCTCGTTGCTCCAAGCTCATCTGTATTTCTCCCTGCACCATGTGGGGGATATATAGAAAAGAAAGGGAAGGTGTTGGCCGACCAAAAAAAGAAATATATATATATATATATATATAAAGGTTTAAGGAATGGTGCACGACACCATGTGAATGGTTCTAGGTGGGATTAAGCTGCAGGACAAAGGCACATGTTCAAAAGTGACCCATCTACACATTTGATGTGAGTTCCCTATGCCAATTCAAAGGTGGAGCTCACATTTTTCTAAAGAGGAATGTTATCTTATGCAAATTCAAGCACCCACCAAGGAACACAACCGTGCTATCGTCAAGCCACTTACAATTTCATGCTACTATTAGCAAGTCAAGAAGGGAAAAGAAAAGGGAGTTTTAACGAAAAGCCCGCGGTACTGTTCAGTTTAACGAAAAATCACATTTTTACACTAAAAAGTCAAACCTAAAACTATTCACTTTACCATTTATTTTGTCCTTATCGTTAAAATTTAAAGTTTTCAAACCTTTGTCATTAGTTTTCCTAAAAAAGTAGAATAATTGAAAAGTAGAAAGTAAGGGGAGGATGGTGCATCAAGCACCATCTAAAAAAAAAAAAAAAAAAAAAAAAAAAGAAGTACCATATCTTATTGAAATATATGCTCTATGGTATTTAGCACAATACACTGAATGAAATAAAGCCTATCTATTGACATCTTTGAGAAGTTACAAATATGTACAACAACAACAACCGATAAAAAAAAAAGAAAAAGAGAGAGCCTTCACAAAGGTTGTTCACGTGAAGCCTCAACAAAAAGTGCCTTTGGAATACAGCTACAAACCTTTGATGGTCACTTTGAATCTGACCTTCAGATTCCTACAGCTGATCAAGTTTTCTCTTTATGCTCATTGAATAATTATTTGCAAGTATGTGCAACTCTCTATTCTCGCGATTGAGATGTTTGATCTCTCGTCTAAGGTTTGCCACCTCGGCCATCAATGATTTAACTTGGCGAGTTCGAGCAAGTAGTCGTTGACCTATATTGGACACAGAGCCCGCACACTGAACACTTTGGACACAAAGCCTGCACACTGAACACTGAGAGCTAGGGAGTCTCGAACGGCCAACTCATCAGACCGTCTTGAAAGAAGCCTATTATCTCTAAGAGTGAGGAGGTTCTTAGCTGCTATTGTGGTCGTTATTTCATCCCTCATCACAGAGTCTACAACTGTGAGAGGGCCATTAGAAGATAAGAAGGACGGGCGCCATATATTATCCAGAGGCGGCTCGTTTGCATCACTCCTGAGACTCAAATCTAAGCAAATGTTAGATGGGTAAGCCATTTTCAGAAATGATGAAAGAAAAAGGTTGGATAGAGTAAAATCTCAGACATACAGCAAAGACAATTTTCATAAGCGGGCAATCTACAAAGTGTGCATTTTGAATACAACCGATACCTCTATAAAAGGAGAAGCAACACAGCCATCTGTTCAAAAAATCAAAAAGACGCCACTTTTCGAATTTCCAAAGCTAGATTTTCCTGCATAAATCCGTCAACACTTTTCAAACTCAATCTCAGCTTTTTGGATATTATGTGCAACTTTGTTAAATATCTCTAACAAAGTTGAAAACGCGTGAATTTTACTATTCCAACTACAACATTATTGTCGACAAGTATGGGTAACAAGGCCACGTCCGCACCATTACCTGCTAGTGGGAAATCCCTATATATTTCAACCTTCATCCTCTATGACAAGGCACACATCCAAAATGCCTGACTCTTCTTCCTCGCCAAGAATGCATCTGCAACCAAACCCCTCAACATACTCAGTTTTCTTCCTCCCTGAAAATACCTCTTCAACCAAGTCACACCAAAGCAAAAATATCTCATATCATCAGGGTAAAAAACAAGAGTATCTCATAGCAGGCTGTATCGCTGTCATTTTCTTTATCCTTGTTCTTCCCTGCAAGACAAGGATAAAGAGAGCAATTAGCCGGCACTTGGAATCAACCTTCCGATTTGGAACCGACTGCCTGTAACCCTTTCCCTAATTGCATACATAACATTACTCTCAAGTACTCATCTTCAACTGTTGATGTACTTCTAAAGAAGATACCACATCTGCCTGGAGAACAGATAAGGCAAGTGAAAATGATACATCGAAGCATGTGGATACAAGCGCAAAAAAAACATGTGCTAATTTATCCGTTATTTCTTCAAAAGAAAACGTATCTCATATCATCAGGGTTGAAAGCAAAGGTATCTCATATCATGCTTTTTCCCTGTCTTTTCATTTTCCTTTGCTCTTATATCCAAGACAAGGAGAAAGAAAACAATCAGTCGGAACCTGAAATCAAACTTCCGATCTGGAACTGATTGCTCGGAACCTTTGCCTGGTTGCTTATCTAGCATTGCTCTCGACTGCTTGTCTTCAACTGTTGACATGTCTCTAATTTCCTCAGTGAATACTTCAGGACAGTTGATATGATGTTAGCTCTTTACATTGAAGTTGCCAAACATGGATGAGTCGCTGAGAAGTCATGTTCTGAAGGACCATTTAAATGCAAAGGTTGCGCACCACTTCTGCTATATAAGAGATTGAAACAGAATGATCAATGATGAGCTGGAACATGTCACTATAACATAATGCCTTTCCCTGCAGAATCGCATAATCCAGATGGAGGAGTCTAAGTCAAATCCAAGCTCGACATCGTTGCTTTAATAGAAGAGCTCGAGAAACCTCGACGACCCTTGAAAGGAATCACAAGTCCGAATCAAGATCAAATGTCTACTACCCTTGAATCAAATTTATCTCCAGATAATAGGATAAATTCAAACCTTTGAAGGAAGTCTGGCAGAAGAAAAAAAAAAAAAAAAAAAAAAAAAAGCTTTCCAGCCCAATTCAAGATGAAGCCTGTGGAAAATCAATTTTTGGAGGAATCCAGAAAACTGTCCAGCCCAGTTCAAGATGAAGCCTGTAGAAAATCAACCTTTGTAGGAATCCAGAAAACCCTTAAGCCCTGTTCAAGATTAAGCATGTCGAAAATCAACAATTAGAGGAAACCAGAAAATCTTCTAGCCAAATTCAAGATCAAGCCCTGAAGGCTCTTGAAGAAATTTCTAGCCCAAATCAAGATCAAGCCTCGATGACCCTTGGATCGACATCTACATTAAGGGACTTCAAAACACATCTTCTACACGTGACAAGAACAAGTATACGATGCACCTTGAAGTGGGGGCATTTGTAGACATTGAAATTTCAGTGAAAAAAATGTTGATCAATGCATTAAAATTTCAACATTCACGTGTCACATAAATTTTACACATGTCGTGTGACTCAACAAAAAAATAATAAAAAATCAGAAGGGTCATCAAATAGGACACGTGTCAACACCTGACAGAAATGATTTATTTCATCTGAATATTATATTCAAAATTAAGCCCTAAAAAATTCTATAAATACAAGGCCATTTCCTCCATTTCAAGAACCAATTCACATATGCATTTCTCTACTCCCAAATTGGAAGAGAATTCCCCAAATCCTTGAAGCTATAAAACTCTCAAACTTTCAAGTATCCAACCTCCCAAATTCCCAAGAATCTCGAAGGATCAAGAAAGCTTTCTTTGTTCTTTGTCAAATCCTTGAAGAAATCCACACAACTGTTCATCAAGATCAAGCACCGAAGGCCTTGAAGATCCGTTCATCCTAGTTTATGAAGATCAAGCCCAACGACCCCTTGAAGAAATCCACACAACTGTTTATCAAGATCAAGCCCCGAAGGTCCTAGAAGATCCGTTCATCCTCGTTCATCCTAAGATCAAGCCCCGACGACCATTTGGATCAACAACCCATCCACAAATCTACACCTTACGAAGATAAAATCAGAGGATCAAATTGTAACCCCAAAATTAATACAAAATATTATTTTGTACATGTGTTCTTGTCTCATTCATCGCATGAATATTCATGTTTACAATAATTCAAATTCTCAGATTGAGATTCTGATCTTCTAGACACAGATTGCTCTGGTAAAATGACTACAAATGGAGCATTTGATAATTTGGATGCCAGAACATGACATGAGCCTTGATTTCTGGAACTAGATATTGGAGTCTTGTATGGAAATATATCTTCATCATGTATTACATGTCGAGAAATAATGAATTTGTGAGATGGTATGTGATAACACACTACTCCCTTGTAACCTATAACATATCCAACAAATACACACAAGGAAGCTCTTGGTTGTAACTTGTTTTCTGTATAAGGTCTAATATATGGATACACTGCAGTACCAAAGACTTTTAGACCCTGCAATTGTGGTTTACATCCAAATAGTTGTTGATAGTATGACTACATTCCTAAAACCTTACATGGCATTCTATTTATGAGGAAAACAGAATGAGCACATGCATGAAACCATAGCTCTTGAGGCAATGTTATTGCAGTTTTCACAATGTGTCTGTGCTAACATATTGCTGTTTTCACAATTCCATTTTGCTGAGGGGTATATGGACATGATACCATATGTACAATGCCTTTATTTTTGAGAAATTCATCAAATCTGTGACTAACATATTCTCCCCACCATCTGTTTGCAGGCATTTAATACTAGTACCAAACGAAGTAAGAACAAGATTATAAAATTTATGAAAAACATCAAAAACTTATGATTTATTGATCAATGGGTATATCCATACATAACTGGTAAAATCATCAACAAAACTCACATAGTATTTGTAACCCTCTATGAACTTTGTAGGTGAAGGACCCCAAAGATCATAATGAATCTTTTGAAAAGGAAAAACAAAAGGCTCTTTCCTATCTACAAATGGTAATCTTGACATTTTTCTAGAAATACAAGCTGAACACAAATGTTGTTTATCATCAACAAAACTAACTATATCATAATTCTTCAACATTACAAATAGTACTTCATTGCTATGATGACCACACCTTTGATGCCATAATATAGACTTCACTTTTTGACCAAGCAACCCCATAGACTCATTTGCTGAAGACACTAGACCCTTTGTAAGTAGCTTTGTTGGTATCTGAAACAACTCACAATCATTACTCATTCCTTGGTAGATTACAACCTTGGTTAATTTGTCCTGCACACAAAAATTTGTATCATCACAGATGAACCAACAATAATTGTCTTTACACAATTGTTTTACTGATAGTAAACTAATAACAATGGTTAGAACATGTAAAACACTTCTCAAAACTAAAGAGTTTGATACAGTGCACAATTTTGCAGAACCAATATGTGTAATTGGCAAACCTTCACCATTGCCAATAATGATTTTATCATTGCCTTCATAAGGTGTGACATTTTGTAGTGAATGTACATCAGTTATCATGTGATAAGATGCTCTAGTATCTATTATCCAAGAATCATTGGGAAGATGAGACTGTGATGCTTAAAATGGTTGTAGTGCTTGAAAAGACTGTGGAGCTTGAGCTTGTATAACACTTAAGGAAGGAGCAAGTGCAGAGCCTTGATATGCAAAATTGTTTCTATGATGACAGTCTAAAGCACTATGACCTATTTTTCCACAAATTTGACACTCTAGTACATGTCCCATAGAACTAGTATTAGTTGACCTCTTCCAGCAATTTGGTGTTGTGTGTCCCCTCTTTGAACATATTTGATACTCAGGTACAATGTTTGTCCTTGCTTATGTATTTCCAGCCCAAGTCTGCCACGATCCAGTTGCTGTCTGTTGCCAAAAGTCTGACCTCTCCCATTTGGTGGCTTGTAGGTTCCATTCCCATTTGACTTTGGCCCATAATATTATCTAGATCCAGTATTCGAACTCCAAGCATTAGAGTTTGGAAATTGCCTTGGTGGACCAGCATGCCCAACAAAGCCATAGTTGTTTGAAAAATTTGGTATTGATGATTTAGGAAATGGTGGAGCATCTATGTATTAATTTCCCAAGTATGAAGAATAACCCTATTGTGGAAATGGCATAGGAGGATATGCTTGGGGAGCAACATTTGAAATAGCAGAATATGGGCCTTGCTGTGGATAAGGCATAAATGACACCCCAAAGCTTGGAATACCATTTTGAACTCTTGTAATTGTACCACTAATAGAGAATGGTATACCATCATAACAACTTGAAGATCCCTGAAACATACCAGAGTCTTGTGACATACCAAAACCCTATGACAATGATGAACCAACAGATCCTTGCATATACAAACCAGAGAAATTGTTTAACAGACTATTAGCCATAGACTTATTCTCTCTTTCTGCACAGAGCAACTGTTCCCTAAACTCTCTTAAGGAAATCGAAGTATCCTTTGTAAGTATGACACTCCTTATGGTTGAATACTCCATTGGTAAACCAGACAAAGCAGCAACAACAAAGTCATTGCCTAACACAAATTCTCTAGCAGCAAGCAACTGTTCTTTAATATTCTTGAGCCTAGACATATATTGGTCAATTGAATTAGCCCATTTTTGTATAGTTTGAAATTCTTTCTTAAGTGTGTTCACTTTTGCTTTAGAAATGGAAGCATATCTATCTTGTGGACTAGTACATGCCTCATGTGCAGTTTTACATCCTAGAACATGCTTTCTAGATTCATCAGATAAGGTTGCAATAAGCAAACTTAACAATGCCAAATTAGTTGACTCCCATTCAAGATAAGCATTTGTAATTTCACTTGTAACTCCATGCTCAGTGTGTATAACAAACTTTGGTGGACAAATAGCAGTGCCATCAAAGTGATCAAACAATTTATATCATTTTATAACAGACTTGAATTGAAAAACCCACTTAGAAAAGTTCTTATCAGTCAACTTTATGGTTAACATTCCCAACAACCCTTCTATTTTCACTGATGATGATGATGCCATCTTTATACAACTAGAAAAACTCAAACTATCAAGAAATATTCAGAAACAACTTCGTGCCAACGAATCTTCAGAAAGAGCAGAAAATCACAGAAATGGCTTCTTGGCTTCAACCAAATAACTACAAGAACTTCAAGATTATCAATCAATGGCTTCGTGCCCACAAATCTTTAACTACTAAAGGCTTCGTGCCTCAAACTTTAACTATTGAATGATACACAAAAATCATAGACTACACTACAAGATTTACTTTATCATAGCACAACCAGAAACCCAGAAACCAGAATTCCATATAGCACAGAGAAATACTTGAGAAACGGATGAATCGAGAAACATAAGAGCCATATCACCTGATCGAAGCTTTAATTCTCCAAAAAATAGATCTCAAATCTTCAAATGCCAACTGCCAACCACCAATTGCCCACCGCCATTGATGCAGATCGTAGCTTTCAAACTCCAAGAAGAGATCCCAGAAGCCAATCAGAGAGCCCTAAAAACCAACGAACCACAGCAAAATCGCTGGCTCGATAACATATTAACAGATGAAAAAAATAAAAAGATGAAGGACGAAGAAGAGATCAAGATTGAAGCTTTAGAGAGAGAACTTTAGCAGTAGAGAAAGAGAAGAAGAAGAATAAACTGTTGAGCTTTCAATTCATTGAGAGAGAGATTACACACAGCTATATATAGCAGCAAACCCAAGGCTTATTAGCCGTTACAACCAACTAACAAACTGACTCCTAACAAACTTCAGCCAATCCAACAGCTTTTAGCTGACATGGACAATGTTCAATACAATTGTGACATTTGTACATTAATATTCCTTCACTTATCACTTAAATCGTAATCGTAGTAGGCCTACATCTCTTATACTTAATATGGTTACCATACACTTGTCATAACTATAAGGCAGGTTTGCTTGTGGAGAATTTATACTAATAGTTTAATTGCCATTTTGTTGTAGGCTTTGACTCACCAACTTAATTTTTATTTGGTGTATCGACTTCGTACCTGAACATGTATTATGAAATTTCTGCTATGATGTATTCATAATTCAGCTCCAACTAACCTCTATCGTGCGGATATCATTTCTGATTAGTTTCTACGTACCGTGAATGGATTAAGTATTGAACACTACTATTATTTGTTTTATAATAGATCATAAGAGATCTATGCATTTGTGGTCGACGTTTGGTTTAAGTGACAGTGCATGCAAATCTTCAACTAGGAACTTTCTGGATGTCTTAGGTCCGTGAAGATTCTCTCTGGATCCTCTTTGTGAGGATCCCAAAAATCATTTAATCGTGTTCGTTCATCGTAAATCGTGTGATCAGAAATTATTTTAAACTTTTTATTTAAAATTGAATACAAATAGTACCTGACGAAAACTGACCGCACAATTTACGATGAATGAACATAATTAAAAGACCCTTGAATCCGAAGAGGATCCTCATTCATCTTAGGTGGCTCGTTTATATATGACTAGAAGGACACGTCTGTTACATAAGAGTGATTTGATTTGAACTAATTAATTATAAGAATTAACATGAACTGGGTTGGCCTGGGTTAGATTGGTTCTATTTAGATGAAGTCTACCTGTTTTAGGAGGGTAAGGATAAGACAAGGGCAAGGGTAATGAAATTGTTCTTACTGCTTTTGTGCAAGTCCACTTGTTTGGAAGAGGGAGGACAAGGGAAAATGCAATACCATTCACACACACACACACACACATATATATATATATATATATTTTTTTTCTTTATGTTTTCTTGGCCTTTTCCTCCATGTATATATGCCGTTATTTCTCAATAAAGTCTATTTCCAATAAACTATTTCAAATACAAGGGAAAAAAGCATAGCATTACAACAAACTTAATTAATTTTAACCTAGAGGGTAAAATCAGTGTAGCTCGGTCTATCTTCTCTTGGAGTGTATGGAACTTCCTCATCTTCCGTAGATAACATTCTTCTCATGACACAATTTTTCACTTCTTAAAAAATGTTTTGAATTAGGTTACTCATTGTTGAGACATTGGGACATGATCTCCTGATCCTTCTCCTCCTACCTTTCTTGCTTATTTAACTCTCTTTCTCTCACCTTTGCTTCATCTCTGGCCATGTCTTGCTCATATGTTAACCTATCTCGTTTCTTATTTAGTGCATGTTGGCAAGTCTTCGTCAACTAATTTTGAATAATCATTATTCAAAAAACTAGCTCCATATTGCATCTTTTTTTAGCCGCCTTCTTAATTACGTACGAATAGGCCTCAAGGTTTCTTCAGTTTGTGTGACCGATTCAATGAGGTCTTCAATGGTGACTCTTTAGTAGTTGATTCGTGCAATGGAGTCCCATTCAACTTAACTTATGAACCACTAGGCAAAAATTTGTACTTCGGAGTATGCTTCACAATGTTCCAACATTCTGCCTTGTGAATAATTTCTTGTTATCAAGGTTGAACCAAATTTGTGCTTGTAGTTACTGAAAAAAATTGTGAAACAATATAAAAATTTACAAAACAAAAGTCAAAATAATGACATATTAATTACATTTTAATTTATTAATAATAAAATAATGTTACCACATTGGCTAGATTATTGACACTTCAATAAATTCCTTCCGCTTTTGCAAGGGCTTCTCGTCAAGCTTTATGCATATGCCTATACCTACTCGACATAGATTGCTCATTCTGGGATGTGCCTTGCACCTACTCGACAAATTGTGCATAATCTTATTCTACATTTGTTGCACCATCATCTCATTTTCCATGATCGGGTCATGAGTAACAAGCACCCAAGCCTGAAGCAAAGCAACGTCTTCCCCATTTGACCAATTTGACTTCTCATTCATTTTTCTTGGTAACAAAAGGATTTGGGATGAAAAAAGAAAAGACAAGACATGTAGTTAAAAAAAATATTGAGTTGTGGAGTGGAGAATGAGCAATATAGTTGGGTATTTATAGAAAAACAATTAAATATTTTTATTTTGGGATCTTTTGGGATTTTTAGTAATTTTTGTTTATTTTTTATTGTAGGAATAATCATGACCATTGATTGTCAAAATTATCACCGTCGGATACCCATGATTTCGCCACATGACAGCTGCAATAAAAAGTGCAATCTTTTTTAACGTTAAAATCCAACGGTCCAAATGAAGGGATAGTTGGAAATCCAACAGTTTGCAACACTTTTCAGGCATGGGGCCTTTTCGGCTGCAAATGGGCGCGGGGTCTACCAATTTTTGCTGACATCCACACTGGTGTCAATCACTACAAAGGATCTGCCAATTTTTGCAAACATCCACGCCGGCCTCAATCACTCCAAGGACACAAGCCCAGGCTTCAGTTGCAAAGGCATCCCAATGGGCTGCTTCCAATTGCCTTTTCTTTTTGGATGTTGGAGGAGTTTTTTTGGGACCAAGGGCAAGTCAACCCAATTGCCCTATCAATTAGGGAATGGGGGGAATTGCTCTTGGGCACCTCCTTTTGAATAGTCTAAAATAAGCCTACTATTAGAATATAATTAACTAATTCGGAATCGTTTACTTGATTATAGCATGTAATATAAGAATGTAATTTCATTTATAATTACCGTATGATTCCTACCTCAATAGTGATTAATATACCCCCATATATATTGTAATATTTTTCACTCATTAATACAATGAGTCATAATTTTACAAAGTATATGTTTTCCTTGGGTCTTAGGGTTTATCTCCTTTTTCACGTTCCTTTGCCGTCTACAATTCAAGAATTTCCTCTCTCAATGGCGTCATCTTCTTCCTCTCTCCTTGACCACAACTAGGCATTCTTCTTTAAACTTTCTACCGCCAATTATATTGTTTGGGTTCGTCAACTCAAAGCCTTTCATGTGATCATGATCTCTGAAAATAAGTAGATGGTTCATCTACCTCCTCCCCTCCCTTCGTCTGCCCCCTCCCCCTCTTCTTTCCACCTACCATTGCCAATCCCAAATTCATCAAGGATCCTCTCTCCCCTCCTAAAGTTCCTAATCTTGAGTATCTCAGTTGATATCAACAAGACCAACTGGTGATTAGCTATCCCATGAGTATAATTTTTGAGTGTTACTTTATCTTATTGTTGGTTGTGCTACGTCTCATGCTTTATGGGATTGTCTTCAAATAGTCTAATCTTTTGTTGAGCATGTATTCATAAATCAACAATTTCTCCTCTTCCCGAATGCGACTGATAAAAGCTTAATTGATTAATATTTTTTATTATTTTCCTCACATTTGTTGCTTGGTTTTTTTTTTTTTTTTTGAGTCATTTACTTTGTTTTTGTATTTCGTAGGTCAATTGGTGCAAAAGGACATAAAGGAAGAATTTTTGAATAAATTGGATGCAATTCATGTCAAGTGCGGGAATATGGTTGTGCAGATACATCAAATAGAACAATTTGTTGAGAACAACTTACGATGAATCAAGAGGATGGCTAATTGTGAACAGAAGGGGGCTGAAATTCCACATCTTGCAAAAGGCTGCTCTTTATTCCATTCAACTTTGTTCAAGACATTAGTTCTTCATCAAGTATCAAGCATATCTTCATCTTCACCAACATCACTTTTTGCCGTGACTTGTCATCATCTCATCCCTATGCTTGTATCACTTTGTATTTTGCTTATGTTGTTGAACAATTTTCTTTTGTATTTTTTCCCCTAGTTTAGCTAAACCTATCATCCTAAGGTTAGGATGCAAAACTTGATTTAGTTTCTCAATTTCAATACAAACTTGATGCAGTTTCCATATTTGTATTCTTGAATCTCTGAAGTGTTTTATCATTTATTATTTATGGTTTGATGCTTAGATACTATATTACATAGATAGAATTGTATTTAATTGTGTTGAGTGACCATCTTACCTTACATATAAGCCCTTATTTAGGAATTACGTATGCATATAAGCTAGGCCTAGACTTATGATGTCAGTTTATCGTTTCCAAAGAGTTTAATGGACTGTTGTATGTTAATTTGGACCCTAACCATAGGCTAGTGGGCTAGTAGCATATGAAAATACTTGACTCTCACCAGGACCATTGGGAGAAATCATATCCAAAGGAAACAATTGCATGTTGAGTTAGACCAAGACCTTTATGTAGGTACACTTCAAGAACCAAAGTTAAAATTGTATGAACGGTGCATTGATTTGAGAAGCGTATGGTTGAGTGTGGATTTTGAAACCTTAGGCTCACCATATCGATACAGTACAACCCTAATTTGTTAAAATTACTTATTCGTTGTCGTGTTTTATTTCTTTCTTTTACTATTTTTCTCCATTGGATTTTCTTACCAAATCGCGATCCTTATTTTATTGTTTTAGTGTTTAGTTGATTCAAGAACATAAAATAAAAAGAGTCATGGTTTGCATGCTTAAGTTGTCAGTTATTATTTTTGCTTAAATTAATCTCATATTTGTCGGATCGATCTTTGCTTTTCATTATACTATCCTATTTAATTTGTGTACTGGCAAGGTTTAAATTTGTTATTTGTTAACAATCTAAATTTTCACCAATATCACTTTTTGCTGTGCCTTATAATCATCATCGCTCCATATGCTTTTATTACTTGGTTTTTGTTTATGTTGTTGAATAATTTTCTTTTGTATATTTTTTTTCATGTCTAACAAAACTTATCATCCTAAGGTTAGGATGAAACACTTGATTTAGTTTCTTAATTTCAATGCTATCTTTATGCAATTTTCATATTTGTGTTCTTGAATCTCCACACATGATTTATCATTTATTATTTATGGTTTGATGCTTAGATACCATTATTCTGTAGATATAATTGTATTTGTTTGTTTTGAGTGAGCATTTTACGTTACATATAAGCACAACTATTTGGGGATTACATATGCATATGAGCTAGACCTAGACTTATGGTGTGTAAATTTATCGTTTCCAAAGAACTTAACGAACTGTTGTATATTAAATTGGACCTTGACCATAGACTAATAGCATATGAAAATACTTGACTCTCACCAGAACCATCGAGTGAAATCATATTTAAAGGAAACAATTACATATGGAGTTGGAACTACACTTCAAAGAACCGAATTTAGAATTGTATGAACCTTAAGCTCACCATATCCATAGAGTACAGCAGTTACTAGTTGTCGTGTTTTATTTTTTTTTTCTTTTACTAATTTTCTTTTTTGGTTGGCTTTTCTTATTAGCTTATCTTCAAACAAATCGTGATCCTTATTTTAGTTAAGTTGAGTCAAGAAAATAAAATAAAAAAAGTCATTGTTTGCATGCTTGTTAGTTATTATTTTTGCTTAAATTAATCTCGTCTTTGTGGGATCGATCCTTGCTTATAACTATACTATCCTATTTAATTCGTGTAACTCCAGATCATCTTCCTTCTATTCTTCAATGCCTTCACCTTATTAATCATTAGAAAGTAACAATTAGTGATACTATTAGTAATTCTACCTTTGACATCTTTCTTGCCTCTAAATCGTTGAATATAACAATAGCCAACTAAAAACATCCCAACAATTACAGCAAAGGCAGATGCCGGTATCATTCCTATCTTCCACTTTTCGCCTTTCTCTTCTTCATAGATTATTCGAGATGGAATAACATACGTAGTTAAACACCGGACAATTTATGCATATAATTGAAAAGGGGACCTTTAAATTCCTAAAGAACAAAGTGGACATAATTCGTACCTAGATCTGAAGCAGATATCTTCATGTATGCATACATCCTGATCACCACCCATCATTTGTTTAAGGTTTTTTAGCCAAAATGGTCCCTGAGATTTGCATAACACATCACTTTGGTCACTGAGATTGAAAATCAGTAGAAATGGTCCCTGAGATTGTCCACCATCCATTATTTTTGTTCTTCCGTTAAAATCTCCATTAAGTGTCCCGGAGCTTTTGGCTTGAAGTTTGGGCAATTTTCAAAGCTTTGTAACTCAATCGTTTCTTAACCAAATTCAACCCATAATATATCAAAATGAAGATAGGAAAGTGTAGAACAAGATTATACTATTTTAAAGCCCAATAGTTGCAGAAGATATCTGAAAAATAGCCTGAAATGTGACAAGTCCGCGGGAAAACTGGAAACTGGGTAAAATTTAAGCGTTCATAACTTCTTCAATACTGAACGAAATTGAGTGATTCAAAAAATAAAATCATACTTCTCAATGAGACGAAGAGAATGGCACCTTTCTAGATGGATAATTTTTCGTCGTTTGGCCGGAACACGGCTCGAAAGTGGCTAACTCGAGACCAAGACAGCCACTTTCGAGCCGTTTTTTGTGGCCAAACCACTGCGATTTTTCCATTTAAAAAGGTACCATTCTCTTTGTCTCATCTAGAATATGATTTTTATTTTTGAATCACTCGATTTTGTTGAGTATTGAAGAAGTTATGAACGTTTAAATTTTACCTAGTTTCCGATAAGTTTTCAAGTTTTCCCGCGAACCATTCACCTTTCAGGCTATTTTCTGGCTATCTCCGGCAACTATTGGGCTTCCAAATAGGTATAATCTTGTTCTACACTTTCCTATCTTCATTTTGATATATTATGGGTTGAATTTGGCTAAGAAATGATTGAGTTACGAAGCTTTGTAAATTGCCCAAACTTTCGGCCAAGAACTCCGGAACACTTAACGGAGTTTTTAACGAACTGACCAAAATAATGGATGGTGAACAATTTCAGGGACCAAAGTGATGTGTTATGCAAAACTCAATGACCATTTTGGCTAAAAAGCCTTTGCTTAATATCGACAAGGTCGCCAAACCAGATAGCGCAACCGCTGCCTCCTCATCTAACATCTATGTATGCATAAGCAAAACATGAACAATTCGATAAGCATTTAGCCTTGCATTCAACGAGATTCCTGCTTTTATTTATCCAATTCTGTGTAATATCCAGCTTAACCACATATACTTAGCAAATCCATCATTCATGCAGCTCAACGACTTTCTCCTCATGCAACCTTTTGAAAAATCTTTCAAGTTCCAATTCTCCAGCGACGCAGGAACGAACCTCTCCAAATATTGACAAATTGGCGATAAATTAAGAACACAGTTGTCGTTGCTACCACAGTGGACATAACCCTCACAAAAGTCTCTTGGAAATGCTGCGTAGAGTGTCGAATTCTAATATGCCTATGATTAAATCCACTCCTGGCGAAACAACGTAGTTTGGTTCATCATCGTCATCTGCCCAAGTAAGGACAAGTTCATCGTGTGAATTGTCATGTATCCTCCTCTCTGTTGACAAAAGCGAAGTTTTTCCACTGAACAAAAGGCTGTTCCATGGACTGCTTCTCAAGTACTCATTAGACCATTTTCCACATGACAGGCTCAAAATGGTTGAGCAGCTCCGTCTCCCATATAAAGTCTCCCAGAGAAGGGTCGTCTGGACTCTTCCATGCTGTTAAATGCCAGTTAAGTCCGGTCCTCATGTCCCACCTGAGATTCATTCCCGGAAGCAAGGTATCAAAAGGGTAGTCAAAGCTTTGTAACAAGTAGTTTTCTGAGTCGGTATCTTTCTCATCCCTCAGGACAAGGTTGCGATTGTCCAACAACTGCAGGACAGGGCTCTGGCTTTAGGCTTGTTTCGACGAATTTGCAGACCAGACAACTGTTTGGTTTTTTTCGAGAATGACAAGATGACCTGTGGTGTTGACTATCCAACTGCCTCCGATGGAGCCATCGATTGGAGACTACCTATTTACAAGAATATTAAAAGGGGAAAGACTTTGAATTGAAGGCAGTTGGCTTAGCTGTCCGGGATCAGACATTTTTGGTGCTTATCAAGATTTAGGAGCACATATTTTTGTTGCCTATCAGACATTTTTTTTTTGCTAAATGTGTATGTGTCGTAAATTCTATTGATACTTTAATCTTACAGTTACAGATATATACACATCATGTGATTAATAATCATTGGCCGATAAACTTGACTGCACCTAGTAGCATTTTAAGCGCAGTTAATCGCAATGTAAAACGACTATTTGAGTGAGAAGTTAAAAACTTTGATGTAATGGTCTTCAAATTGCAAAAAGGGATGTGGACTAAACAAAGCATTGAGGATGAACTGTCTTGGTTTTGGTCAAGGTTTGCTCTAAATAACCACGAGTCACAATTAATGACTTTCAAGATGCCGTCCTCGTGGGCATGTCCTTCACATAAATAAATCATAAAAAATCCGTGAGATGAACTTTAGGGGTGGGCACGATGCAATTCCACCCTCAAATGAAATTGGAATTATAAAATATCAACGGTTCGATTCGGTTCAGTGCGGTTGTTTTAAATTTATTACAAAAATATCAAGACGCCGCCCTCATCGTGTGCATGTTCTTCACTCCTTGAAGCATAATACAACTACTCCCTCGCATCTTCAGTTTTTGTTTTTTCTTCTTCGACAAGTTGCCAGAGCGTCTTCTCCTTCTCTATCTTTTCTTTTTTCAAACGTCATCAGCTTTAGATTTGTGACGCAATCCTTCTAAACATTATAAACAATATAGCCTTCCACTAACATCCTCGCCATCTCTAAGTCCTTAGAGTGACCAACAGTGCCCCCAACAGGAGTAACCGTATCTTCCTATTATTCATTTAGAGAGATTAAAATTCATTAATGAAACTCATAAATTACCTACGAGTACCACCCACCGGTGGGAATTAACACCAGATAAAGAAAACCCTAACCAAAATCACAACACTTACATAGTGATAAAGATTGGTGCCTGTCAAGCCAATAACTCCTGCATCAAGAATATTGTCAAAAATTAGGCATACAACTAGAAAAGAGAGTTAAACCACCAATAATCATACATGTGTGTATATGAAGCCAAATCAAAAAGCAGTCAGCCATAATAATTTAGATCACTTTATTCACCTCTATAGAGATCTCCGGAACTGATCTTCGTACTCCACCTGCAACAACAGTAGAGATTAGAAAACAGTTACTAAGAGGTTTGGCTGAGTCTTCATTGACCAGGTAGCACTGATCCAAAATTACCACATCTACAAAGATCAAGCCCAAATTAGGAAAACTGTATTCAATACCGACCTTCTCGATCCCAAACCTTGAGCATAGCCCACCTTCATGCTGCCCAATCTTCATCAAGATATGCTGCTTACAGCCGTTCATAATTTCTATCGCCTGAAATCAAATGGTACAAGTCCAATAAATATGGTGCAAAAATTCTCACGAAATAGACAATAATCGTACAAGGGAAGGTGGAACGTTAGTTCTTCCTAGCAGTTCAAGAAGACGCCTGGCCCTGACAATACGATCTCGGTCCTTGATCTCTGTGGTTGTTGAGACTTTCATGGAACGGTTACACTAACCCACAATTGAAACACAAGAAGTTGACATGTGCATCAAACAACAGGCATAACTTCAAATAAACAACTGATCAATTAAGGGTAGGTTTCACAACCACGAGTTTATAGAATTAATCATGACATACCACATTCAATTCGCATGAAATGCTGTTCTCCTGTAAAACGATTTCACCATAGGCCAAGCATCTTGCACCTTTTTGCTGAACACACAATTCAAAAGCATTTGTTCTATTGAATAACTATAACAAAATGAATTATTAGAAAGCATGAGAACAGGGAATTGTTCTCACAGAAAATTTAACAACAAAAGTAACTACGGGACATAAAGGGACGTAAACAAAGCTGCAAGAGTTGTGTCAAATGTGGTGGTTATGAACCTCATTGAACAAGTTTGCATCAGTACTATTTCATAGTCATAACTAAAAAATTTATTCAAAAAAGGATTCTTCAATTTAATAAAAAATAAAGAAAAAAGAAAAAGATGAATATGGATGAGATGAGCGCAACCCTGTCTTCACCATAGTATTCAGTGAAAGAGGCCCACATGCTACTTTCTGCAAGACACTTCTCGACAGTATCGTTTGATTCCTTACATTCAATCTTCAGTCTCTGCAAGATCAACACCATGGGGAAAGATGCCTTCCACCATTGTCCTCAGCATCTCCAATCCATCAGATGTATCCACAGCAGTGAGCGTGGAAGTACACGCCTAGTCATTCATTAACAGGCAATTTATGTTCACCTCCACCAGAAGGTGGGAAAACCAGAGAGAGAAATGGAAAACATAATCATTAAAATGATAAAGGGACAATAACACTTACGTTATGGAAAAGTTTACACCGCGTCAACTTGCCCATTTCCTGCATCCAAATTATATTGCAAAATATTAGAGAAACAACAAGCAAAATGGGACAGGTAACAGAATGTGAAGCCACAAATATTTTGCCAGTGGAAAGATCAACAAACATGATTAAATAAATTTATGCATGCACCTTCATGGAGCGCCTGGAAAGTTCTTCCCATTTCAATCTTACCTTCTGCACAAAATGTGTGAGATTAAAACCACCTAAAATAAGAACTTCAAATTTCATATATCCACCATTATACATAAATTTGGGTCTGACTGAACATCAAGTAGCAAACATAAGACCCAAATAAAGGCTCATAGTCCTCTTACAAATTATCCTCAGATGTTGTTTAGCTAAAATTAAAAGGTCAGAATCACAGAATCAGAGTGTCCAAAAATTAGATCATACAAGTTTAATAACTTAGATTTGTTCAACACGTATTGATAGACAAAAAAATGTTATGAAACTTATTCAATACCCACCTTCTCAATTTTAAAATTTTGGCTCAAATCATGAAATCCAATGTTAACATGTTAACATGTTGCATGCTTCCATCGACTATCTCTAATATCGGAAATCAAATTGTCATGCACTAAAAAGAATCAGATAATTGTTACAAAATGGTTAAAAATAAAAAATGCAATCCAAATTCGCTCTTTTTTTTATTTTTTTATTTATGTACATAAAAAGAAAATATTTGGAGATTTCAAGTACAAGGCGGCATACAAAACATTTCATAAAGCTTGCAAATACTTTGAAAATCTTTACCAGTGATGGGTCAACAGTAGTATATGCCAAGAGTTTAAGAATTTGACAAGCCTTGTTAGTAATATGTGGGTCCCCACTGGTTGTTGAAACTGTCATGGAACGAGGGACCTGACGATAATTTACTTTCCAATTTATGCCTTGACCTTCCAAAGACGATTTCAATTTATTGTCATATCCGTCTAGCCTTTTTGCTGCTGTTTGGGCCCAAAATGTTATTGGGCCAAGCATAGGTTCAGCCCAAAGATTTTCCAAGTGTATTATGTGGGCTGTCTGGCAGTTTCGGACCGTTCAGCAAAGGTGGTCGAGTCATATCGCAAGAAGGAATAGTCGGATGAGCAGAGGGGTCAAAGAAGTCCTAGTACGATAAGGGGTCCCAATGCAATATGGATTCTCGACCAGCATTGAATATGGCCCCAAAAAGAGGTGAGTTCAAAGTCCTAATAGGAGTAAGATTGGTCGAGGTAGAGTTGGAACAGAACAAGAAGTCCTAATCCAAATATGGTTTTAACTCGATCTCAAGGAGAATTTGTTGCTATAAATACAAGACATCATGCAACAATCAAGAGCTCGAATTCAACATACAATTGCTCTGCGCAAACGTCTCAAACAACTTGAGATTTTTCATTTTTCTTTTTCCACCAACACATCTTCAGTTTGGATAAACAACACTGTGAAGGCAACCGGCGAACATCTTCAGTTTGGATAAACATCACTGTTGTCGTAGAATCGATCGACCAGGGAGCACCTTCAGTTTGGATAAACATCATTACGTTAAGGCCGACTGGTTACCTATCCAAGTCTCGGTCGAGAAGGGTTTCCGAATCCTTATTGGTAGAGGTCATCTTATTAGTCTTCTCGGTGAAGTAAAGTGTTACGAGTTACGATATTCGGCACATTGAACACCAAGTGATTTTATGATTGGATACTCACAAGTGAGTTTTAGAGTTCGGCATTGTGACGGCCGAACCACATTCACCATCAAGACATACATTTCCTTTGAGTACTTGTGCCCATATAGTCTGGTGTCGATTCGACATGCTTATACTCTCACGAATATAATCACTGTGACCAAATCCGGCGCCGATGATTCGTGAACTTCGCAAAACTAGCAGCCTTGTCTTCAGGCTCGAGAATCCAAAGGCCAAGACTTGTTCCTTCCTCGGCCGCAGTCGTAAGATCAAGAAGTCAGCAACGCGCTTAACGCAACATCAACAAATTTTACTCCTCGGTCGAGCTTGGCTGACGAGTTGGCACGTCCCGCATCAACTGAATGACGTAGTTAGCTTATTAGTTACTCAACATGCGCACCACGTAGGTTTTGTAATTTTTAGAGTCAACAGCTGCACAAAACAAAGAAAGCTCATAGGTTGGGCAAGTGTTAGCCTAAATAATTAGAATAGTAACAAGGGCAACAAGCTTTTGTAGAAAATTAAACCAAACTGTAGTAACACAATGAATTACAAGACAAGGCATAGTAAAATATATATGCATATCTAGTCAGTAACTTAAGGTTAATGTCAAACCCATACCTGCACATGTAACACAATTTTTTTTTAACGCAAAAAATCCGTTTTTTTAAATCAAAATTGAGACCCAAGCATTAAACGCTACAATTACAATATTTAATAGATAGTTACAATTGTCACAAGCCACAACTAAATAGTGTGCTTTCCTTCCATATGATCTCATACTCATATACCTAAGATTTGAAAATTAAAAATAATAAAAAAAAAAAAGCACAAGAGAGGAAGGTACCAAACTTCGGAAGGATGGGCAAGGTCTTATACCATTCCACTGCGCAAAACAAACAAAATACAATACAATGGAGATAAAGTGAGATAGTCAAAGCAAACAGAATACAGGGCGCGTTTACTAATCCATAATCAAATTGAGAGCAATTGAATTGAGGATGAATTGGATTGAGGAGGATAGGGGCATTTTAGTAATGACATTAGTTTTCGTTCCATATAAGTTGTTTACTAATTGTCATGAATCGGAATGAAAACTAATGTCATTACTAAAATGCCCCTATTCTAAATAATCTATATTATATGCTAATCTTTTTTATCTTTAATAAAAAAAAATATTTTATTTTTAATTTCTGTGAGAAAGGCTTTTTAAGTCATTTTAAATCCAATTTGATCAATCCTCTTCGTTCTCTGATCTGCTGACAAAATGCCTCCTCCTCACCCTCTCACTCACACTCGACCGTGACTACCCTCCCTGAGACTCCGACCATTCTTTGCTCTCCCTCCCTACCTCACCATCAAGGATTCAAGGTAAGCCTTCTATGTAAATTTTTATTTTTGGTTGATTTGATTATGCTCTGCCCTGACCTTCCCTATGCGGCTTTGCGTAATGATTCAAGCTAATATGTTGTTGAATGGTTGATCTTTCAAGTGTTTTAAGGATGCCCAATTGTAATCTTTATCCTCTATAAATTCTAAAGAGAGTCTGAATTTGTAGTCTTTGGAATTAGAATCGGTAGCCGAGCCCCAAATCGAAAGAGTTCGACACGGCAATGCATGGGGCGCAAAGAGGCGGCGGCGGAGGAGCACAGAGTTGTTGGAGAAGATGACGGAGGACAACGAGAAGATGGAAGGGAGTGCTGAAGGTGAAGGGTGCTTTGAGAAGAAAATTTTGATTCCGGATGAAGCCTTCTCCCTGGAATCCAAATACTACCTCTGCGTAAGTAATCCAATTCCGTCAATATCAAGAATTGAACTCCTGATTTTACATGGGTCCCGCAACACTGGCATTCCGGTTGAATTGGTAAACAGAGAAATAATCATGAATGGGGAATAACTCCCATTCCACCATTTCCTTTCCCCATATGTAAGCACGCCAACAATGTAGATAAATTGAGAAAATCAAAACATAAAGATGTGAATTTGTCGTTAGCCTAACCCCTAGGCCATCAACTATGTACAACAGTACAAGGAGAAGATATGATCATACAATTGGTTTCTTCCACGAATTCCTTCGTATATGTGCCCGTTCGCTTGAAGGCTTACCGTATCCGCTCATGCAATCTTCGATTGGATCGTCGTCTGTTGTGGTGAGTAGGGCAAAGAAACCGCAGAATCTGGTCCCAGGGAGTAGGTTTGTGATGGTTTTTTGAGAAATGTTTGATTTTCGATGGCGGTGACGAGTAGATGATCTTTGAGGTTGCTTAAACGGGTTCTCAAACTAGCCACCCCATGGCTGAGGCCGTTAAGCTGGGTTTGGAGGCGCTCGCGGTGAGCATCCATGGGTGCGCCTATAACAGATGGGGAAGTTTTTCTGCTCCACCCCGACATCACCTCTCGACGATTTCAAACATTAGACCGGTCGATCGATCGGTCACAAAGAATGTAAGGGATGATCGTCGAAGAATTTTAATGGACTCTACAATTGCATGGATTTCGGAAAATTTATATAGATTTTTATTATAAATTTTGTTTGTATCCAATTTTACACCATCGGTTCTAGTAATCGAGACCGTTGAATGAGTAGAGTTCTAGACCGTTGGATGAGATGCGATAAGGTGTTACAATTGGAATGGAATAATTTAAGTGGGGTTTATGGTATGTTATTATCAGTATAAATCCTATGAGATTATTCCAAAAGTTTAATGTTTGATGAAGAGTTGAAATGAATGAGGACTTCTCTGTTTAATCTCTTTATGCAGGTCTGCTTGGGATATACCACATCAGGAGAAGCCACAAGTGAAGAGTCATGCATGGTAATGACTGCCATCAGCATAGCATCAAATCTGTTTGGATTAGGTCACGGCATGATAATTCAATATTATTATGCATGGCACTTGCATTGGACCATCAATTTGGATTGCCACCAAATAATGGTAGGCATTGATTGGTTTTAATGCAATTGCATGCATTATATCCACTAGAGTTGCATTATCACATCTTTAAAACTCCAAAATGATTTAATTTCATGCATGATCACATCCCAAAAAAGTGGGAGTGCCTCCATGCGAGATCATTCAATATTCATAGGAATATTCTGCATGCGGGATACTCACGGCAAGCAGTTTTACAACACGCAATCAAGCGTACTAGCATTATAAGTATCAGAGTATTAGCAACATTAAAGGTCCCTCCAAATCAACATACAAATATGTCATGTTTAAACTCTTGCTCTATGCGAAACCTCTCAAACATCTTAAGATCTTTTTATTTTACACTTTTTCCGCCAACACACCTTTAGTTTAGATAAACAACACTGCTTCAAAATCGACTGGTTATCTATCCAAGTCTCGATCAACAAGGAGTCTCTGAATCCTTTTTGGAAGAGGTCATCTTATCAGCCTTCTCGGCGAGGTGAGTGTTGAGCAAAAATTGTACATAATATGTAAACAAATAATTCACTCGACACAATTTCACCCTCGTTCATTTTTTTTTAAGAGGGTTTTATTAATTTAAATTCGACCCATTCTAGGCTACGCGCCTATTAATTACAACCCTTCTTTTGGGAAATGAATACCCTTTGATTCTAATATGAAGAAATTGTAACTTGGGGATTTGGGTGTTTATTTGATTTTGTGACTGCATCTAGGTAAAGCCCTAGATTGCCTACGTACCCTCGTTGAGGGATCAAGTCACTCATAGTTCCTTATGTATTTGTTGAGATTTGATGTCTTGTGCAGTTCCAACTCATGTAGGCAAGGAGCATTTAATGCCTTGTGCAGTTTTAGCTCATGCGGGCGAGAACTTTAAGCCATTGGAGCATTTAATGCCTTTTGATACTTAATACGGCTTCGTGCCTTTTGAAGCGGCTTCAGACCTTTTGATACTTGATACGGCTTCATGCCTTTTGAATTTTGTCACGGAGTACCACCAATCTTTGTGTTCTGAGATGGTTCGCATCACAATATTTGAGGTGATGCATGTCTACCAATTTGATGCCGACATTATCTTCATAATGTTGATATTGTCTTTATGTTTCTTTTTCGTCTTGGAATGCACCATCCCCTTGCCATTTAATACTTGGTCAAGATTCAAATTCATGGGGCTACTCACTTATAGAGCCCATATAAATTTGGATGGGGAGCTATGACTTTTCTAGAATGCCATGTGAGTGACCTTCCTGCAGATTGCCATGTGAGTGACTTTCCTACCCACAAGAAAAGAAGACCACATCGATATATTTTAATCGTACTTTTGTCTTTTTTGTATTTTTATGCTGGAACTCTTCTTCTCTTCCCTTGCAGCTTCCTTCTCCAGTGTGTTTCCTGGGAATTCAATCCTTTCTGAAATAAGACTTTTGAAAGCATGAAAGCCGGCCCTTCGTTTTCTCATTGCCAAAAAAAATAAAAAAAATAAAAAAAAGACTTGTTTTTCTTGTCTTTTCTTTTGAGTTTTTTTAAACTACCCAGTGGAGGTAATAGAGTCATTCCCTTTTTTTCTCTTTCTTCTTCTCGGTTTTGGAACCTTTGTCACTTCGTCTCCATGCCTGCTCTCTTTCTTTTTGTCATTGACTTTTATATCTTGCACAACAGATTGCAGAATCAACGAGTCTTTGTTTTCATATTTTTTAATGAAAACATAAAAGCAGGTGGCGGAGCACCATGCCTTTTCGGGCTTTTTATAGTCAGACTTTCTTTGAGAAGGAACCACATGATTTTCCGTTGGAGAGATGTGGCATTTTGAAGATGTCACGTGAGCTTTTTTATTTGATTTGGGCAGTTGTCAGCAAGCCCTTTTTCTTTCTTTGTGAATTTGGACTCTTCCAAGTCCCGTAGGACTTGACGTGGGAATAAACATTTATTTATTTCCCTCCTGCAGTAACCTTTTTTTTCCTTTTGGTGGGATTCATGCCACACTGAGTGAAAAGACATGTAAACACCCTTTTGGTTGGTTGAAGAGCTTCCGAGGTCTTTTGGATTCTTTTTGAGAGTCTTAACTCTTATTTCAAATTAGCAGTATATCGAAGACTTATTAAGGGAAGACAATAACTTATATATTCATCTGTCGTTGCTTGTTCATCCCTGAGAGAGGAAGGATGACACACCACTTATTTGCCGCTGCTTGCTAGTCTCTCTCCATCTTGACTTTCGACGAAAGTGGACAGACAGCATGCCGAATTCTTTCTCCTTCACGACGAGGTATACATCCCAATTTGTTTTGCTCTTCATGATGTGCTATTTGCACACTTGCACTTCCTTTCTTCATGGTCTTTGTGAAAGCTCCAGAGACTCCGATGAAATTCTTATAAGAAAACTGCAGCAGCATGTCTTCAATTTTTGAAACAGCAACATGTCTTGACACTTGGAGCAACAATCAACACGTGAAATAGACACCAGTGGTCTTTGTTCTCGATACTAATTTCTTGAGAAAGAGCCGGCCTGAAGTTTGGCATTTCTTGTGAAGGGATTTTATTTCGTTCCGTCTTCTCCAGCAACTTATGGAGTCAGGGCTAGGTTGTGGAGATTCTGAATGCGAAGATACCGCTGCTGCCCCGTTCAAAACCATCCCTTGCGTCGTTGGCCAATTTGACTACTGTAGGCGAGTGATGCTAGGTTAGTTTGTTGCCCTTGTGGCTGGGCTTTTGACGTCGGCATTGATTGACGGTTTGTGCCGCGGGATTCTAGTCCATGGTTGCTAGTATCGTCGCTCTCTTTAGATTCCGTCACATAAGGCTTTATCGTCGACCGTTGCTTTTGGCTTTGGTTTCATACGGATTCTGGGGAAGGTCAACGACAGCTTTCTTTGCCGTAGGGTTCCATGCTTGCTGCTGGTTTCCATTCCTTTTGTCACTTTACTGAAATTCTTCTTCTTCCCTTTTAGACGAGGCGGCGGTTAGCTAGGCAGAGAGGAAAATTTGCGGCTGTCTGGATTTTGAGGAAGTCGGCGGCTGCTGCTGCCTCGTTCGACCTCATTTCTTGCGTCATTGGCGAGTTTCGACACCATTGCTAGGCATAGTAGACCGGCATCGCTCGGTTCCTTTTTTTTCCTCTGGGAGTTTTGCTTTAGCGTGTTTGGTGATCTCCGGAAGAGGTTGAGAAATTTGGCGAAAGGGTTTGGGCTTTGCTTCTCTGGAGTTCCACCTCGATTTTGCGCCGTGGAATGGGAGAGGATGAAGAAGCAAAGTGCTTCTCCTTCTATAAAGTAAAGAAACAATGAAATACAAAGAAAAGATTAACCCAGAAAAAATAAAATAAAATGGATTTATACCTGTTGATGAGTCTTTGCCTTTCCTTTTTGTTGTCCACCCCTCCTCTGTATTCTTTTGTTCCTCTTCCCGTTTGTTCTTTCTTCGTACCCCACAATTTCTGCAGCGTTTCTGTATCTCTTCTTCGTTGCTATCTTTTCTCTCAATTTCTCCAGAGTCTCTCTTCTACTTTTTGTATCTTCTTGCCTTCTTACTGTAACTGATGCCTATTTATAGGCGTCATAGGAAGTCTCTGGAGCTTTTACGTGGGGAAGATAGAGGCCATATATTTCGCCATTTTCTCTTAACCTCTCCCACTAACTGTGTAACTTTCCACGTCTTGCAGAGAAGAATAGGAAATCTCGCTCCACGTTACTTTCCCCCTTTTGTAGGAAGAAAAACGTGTCTTCTTTTCTTTTCTTTTTATTTTTGGTTCCTGCTTCTTCTCTCTGTCGCCTTGGATTTCCAAGTCTAAGCAAGACTTCACGTGGGCAATACTTTTCTTTTGAGAAGTTTGTTTGATGCAAACTTCTTTTTTTTTTTTTCTATTTTTTTATTTATTTATTTTTTAAGTAGTTTATCTCATGCTAGGTGACTATCAGAGAAGGGAATTCAAATTCCCCCATTCTGGTGGTTTTCGATAAATAGCATCCTACCAAACCCTTTTTGAATTTCTTTTGATCAGTTCTTTCGCACAAGCTTGTCCCGTACCATTCTTTACTGTTCGTTATTTTTTTAAGAGAAGAACAGAACGGTCAATAAGGCCTTATACTTATTCGTTTTGTTTGGATTTGAATGAATATTCCACAACTTCATTTTTTTGTATTCTTGATTTGTTGCAGGTGTCTTTTGGTGGTGACTCTTTGCTTTGGATATGTCTTCGTACAAAACGGTGTGATTTTTTTATCCCTTTGGTTTTGATATGCAGCTTTATTCATCTTTTCTTTTCTTTTTTTTCCAACACATGCATCCAAATTCATGCAAAAAACTAGTGATCAGTCCTTTCCCGGACGCGGTTCTGTGGATTCTCTTTTTAACATGACAAATCAAATCCGTCCAAGATGGGAGACCGGGGGTATATTTCTCAGTATATAGCTTTACCATTATTCAAGCATTGGATGTTGCTTTTAACTTTTGATCAAATACAGCTGCTGTGCAGCACCTGTGAGCAAATATAGTTTTTGATATTTGGACTTGGCTTCTTCGTAAGCCAGCATGCATGACAATTATTTTTACTGAAAATATGACCTTAACTCCTCAAAATCAATTTCTTTCATATAAAACCTGACATAATTTTTTTACTTGAATAAAACCCAATGACTAGATTCCACATAAGCAAATTCATTATTTATGTTTGACTTTACACATTTAAAATTTTTTGAATGCCTAAAATACCCATTTTTGCATGTTTAATGTGCACAATTAAACATATGTAGATTTTAAGGATGATTAATGATTTTACAAAAAAAAAAAAAAAAAAAAAAAAGGTACTAATATTCTAAATGCATTGCATGTTATATGAGAATTCAAGATTTCCACGTTTTGTAATTAATTTGGTTGATTCATGTTTCTCTCACTCCATAAAACTTGCTTCTAATTTGATATAGGAATTAATTTGGCAAGTTTTCTTAATCTTAACAACATTTTTCAATTTAAATATATATATTTTAGTGAAATAGTCTATCTTTTAAAATATTTATCAATAAAATAATGTACCTATTGTTCAAATTTTAGGATAAAAATTTACTAGTTCTTATTTAACAATAATGTATCCACAATGTTATTTTTGTATGAATATAATTTACCTACTTTTTGATTTATATGAAACTAATTTACCTACTGTGACAATAATGTATCTACAATACTACATAAAAGATTTACCTTTTTTAACAACAATAGTGTATCTACAATTTTGTTTTTGTATGAATATAATTTACCTACAATTGAACTTTTCAAAAAATGTATCTTCTATTTTATGTTTTACTATCGTATGTATGTTTATGTGTTCACAAAATAATTTATCTAAAGTTATATAGTTAAGAGATATTGTAATGCATTATATTAATCCATTATTAGATTGGTAAAAGAAATTGTTAAAAACATTAGCCATAATGGTTGGCTAATAATGGTTGTACGAGAACAGTTATAGAAAGTTGTGGCATAAATTGTAAATAACTTATATTAATAGGTTACTTGTTTTCTTATGTGGCAATTTATTTAAATTTTGGATTTTTATTGGATGTTGATTCATAGATGGGTTTTTATCCGAGATATATGAGTTGTATGGGCCTATATCTAAACAACCCTTTTAATGCATCATATTTTTTGAAGTTCACATAGCGTCGATTTAATAAAACTTGCGTTGAATTAAAAGATTATAACGTCGGTTAAAATCGACATTAAGTTTAACCCAAATTTCCCGTGCATAACAAGTGGGAAATTTCACGCCTAATATTTCAAGAGTTTCATCCATTTTCCGCCTAATGTTTGGGAAATTTTGCATCCTATATCCATCCATTTCCTGCCTAATATTTAACCCAAAGAAAAAAAATAACCAGCATTTTTTTTTCTTTTTTTGTGTTATCTCTTATAACATTTTAACTTGAATAAAATATGTAATAAAAAACATAAATATAATTTTATTATTAAATATCATCACATACTAATTGAAACATAGTCTAATTAACACTTAAAATATATAAAATAATTAATATATTTATTCTAAGTCATCAAAACGATAAGATTCACTAACACTTAGAGTTTATTTATACTTTCATTAAGTATAGCATAAGATTCACTAGTGTAAATATTTTAAATTGAAGATCGAATTCATTCATTGTATTCATATAGGGTCAAGGAGTGTAGCTGTAAAAAAATCATCAAAATCGGAGTTAAAAATAACCGTTAAATTGTGATTTTTCGTTCATAACTATTGAAAAAATTTGTCCCGTTACTTGATCTCTGAATTTTTGTTTTGTGCAATTTTTGGCGTATGCGATCTCGAAGTATATACAAACATGTTTGACAGTTGGATCATTTAAACTAGTTTCATAGAATGCGTATCCCATCAAAACAATAGATTCACTAACACTTATGAGTTTATTTATACTTTCATTAAGTATAACATAAGATTTTGTGGTATCCACTAGTGTAAATATTTTAAATTGAAGATCGAGTTCGTTCATTGTATTCATATAAGGTCAAGGAGTGTAGCTGTAAAAAATCATCAAAAACGGAGTTAAAACAACCGTTAAATCATGATTTTTCATTTATAATTGTTGAAAAGTTTTGTCCCATTACTTGATTTCTGAATTTTTGTTTTTTGTGATTTTTGGCGTATGTGATCTCTAGGCGTATGTGATCTCAAAGCATAGACAAACAAGTTTGATAGTTGAATCGTTGAAATTAGTTTCGTAGAATTCGTACGCATTCTATGAAACTAATTTCAACGATCCAACCGTCAAACTTGTTTATATATGCTTCAAGATCGCATACGCCTAAAATCGCAAAAAACAAACATTCAAAGATCAAGTAATGGGAAAAAACTTTTCGATGGTTATAAACGAAAAATTACGATTTAACGGTTATTTTAACTCCGATTTTGATGATTTTTTACAGCTACACTCCTTGACCCTATATGAATACAATGAATCAATTCGATCTTCAATTTAAAATATTTACACTAGTGGATACCACAAAATCTTATGTTATACTTGATGAAAGTATAAATAAACTTTTAAGTGTTAGTGAATATATCGTTTTGATGGGATACGCATCTTATGAAACTAATTTCAACAATCTAACCATCAAATTTGTTTATATATGCTTCGAGATCACATACGCCAAAAATTGCAAAAACAAACATTCAGAGATCAAGTAACGAGACAACTTTTCGACGGTTATAAACGAAAAATCAGGATTTGACGGTTATTTTAACTCCGATTTTGATGATTTTTTATAGCTACACTCCTTGACCCTATATGAATTTGATCTTCAATTAAAATATTTACACTAGTGAATACCACAAAATCTTATATTATACTTAATGAACGTATAAATAAACTCTAAGTGTTAGTGAATCTATCGTTTTGATGGGATACGCATCCTATGAAAACTGTCAAACTTGTTTATATATGCTTCGAGATCACATACGCCAAAAATTGCAAAAAATAAACATTCAGAGATCAAGTAACGAGACAAAACTTTCAATGGTTATAAACGAAAAATCACGATTTAACGGTTATTTTAACTCTGATTTTGATGATTTTTTACAGCTGCACTCCTTGATCCTATATCAATTTAAAATATTTATAGAAGTGGATACCACAAAATCTTATGTCATGATGATCTATGAAAATTGAGGATTTTGTAAAATGAATAACATGCAAGCTTTGAGTTCCATTGGCAAGGTTTAAACTTTTGAGAAAGACTTCACAACCTTGATTAAAAAAATAAATAAATAAAAAAAAAAAAAAAACTCTTTCATTTTGCATATCCTTGCACATTTAACATTTTGTAATAGAGTAGTAGTGTATGGATGTTTGTTTATTAGGCTCTTATTTTCGAGTGTAGATGTAGTACTTAAAACGACAAATGTGTTTTAATGTTTTGAAATAATATTTATGTGGCAATGTGTGACATGTACAAATTTAAGAAGAAAAAAATATTTTTCTTAATGGGTCATAACGGGCACCTGTTAAGGATCTGTTAAGATAATGGGTGAGAGATGACACGACTCGTTAAGATAACATGTGTTACATGAAAACGATAAACATGACCTATTTGCCAGGCCTAGTTGCGTGCCACCTCATAAACTCATCCTTAAGAAAGATGCAAGAGAGGAAGAAGAAAACACTGGGGATAACATATAAAGACCATCAATCTGTCGCTTACAACTGAGATTGGGTTTCAAAATATTAAAAAAATAAAATCTATGTCTCTCAGAACTGACGCAAGCTTTAAAATATTTAAAAACAATAATTAGTGTCGGATAGAAGCGACACCAATACTTTATGTCACTTAAAAGCAACACTATTTTTTTAAAGCGACACCATTATTTAAAAATTATTAAAATGTATGTCGGTTATAAGCGACATTAAATTTTTACGTCAGTTAAAAGCGACATAGACAGTTTATGACGCTTACAAGCGACAGTAAATCCGACATCATGTTGAGTAGGTGTCGCAAATGTCTTGTCCACCATATATTATATTAAAGCGACATCACCTAGTGACACAATAAGTCCATTTTGTAGTAGTGAATGCTTGTGCTTGTAGTGTCTATAAATGTGGGTGTAACACAATAAATAAATTAAAATATAAATAAATAAAAAATATTGTCATCTGATCCGCTAAACTTGTCCCACTATGCATATTAGTGGACGCATGAGACATAGCATTTTTTCAACAAGTAAACACTATGTTGAGTTTTTTCCAACAACCTTGAAGACATTGACTACTTCTTGGGAGATCTCCAAGCTTCTCGCAAAACTCTTCCCTAATTCTACTACACTTTTCTCGCAACTCCATCTCATTACCCGTAAGCTAGTCATGAGTAATGTGAACCCAGCACTGACACAAAGTAACATTTCGATGATCTTCCACGTAGCCATTTTTTCCACAAAAAAAATATATATATATGAATGCTTTGGTTGAAAGTGTTGAAAATATTGAAATGTGGTGTAAGGTGGAAGATGATGGTTAGGTATTTATAGAAAAAAATAATACAATTTTTAATATTTTTTGTCTTTTTAAACAATTTTTTATTAATTTTTATTAACTTAATTAATCTGGACCGTTGGATTTGAAAAAGATTCAAATCCAACAGCCCAGATGTTGACACATGGGCCAACAATCATAATTCAGACCCTTTTTTTTCGTCTTTTTTGGAACGAAAATCGTCGACCGTTGATCATATCAACTAGCCATTAGGTTTGAAATTCAATTTTTTTTTTTTCCGTTGGAAATCCAATGGTCCAGAAAACTAGCCATTGGAAATCCAACGGTCCATAACGAGTCACGTGGCCACTCACGGGTGCAAATTGGTGTGCTGCGAAGGTGGGCCCCACTATGGTCCAGAAAACTAGCCGTTGGAAATCCAACGGTCCATAACGAGCCACGTGGCCACTCACGGGTGTAAATTGGTGTGCTGCAAAGGTGGGCCCCATTGCCTTTTTTTGTCAGGGACGCGCCCCACTCGCGCATGTTTCACACATGCCTGACACAAAAAAAATTTCAGTACGCTTTGAAGTCATGCTGATGCAAGCCTGACGTCAGATGCCCCATCCTATAGCTCATCACATCTTAGGCTGCATGCCAACCTATTCAACTGGGCTGGAACAAAAAAATGGGAGGCTAGCCTATTTGTGTGATGTGAGCCGGCCTACCCATATGGGGTGGACTTGCTCTGAGGGGATATGGAGTAATTTAAGGAATGGAGGAAGTGGTAGATGGTTTAGACAATGATGCAAGAAAAGGAAAGCTGTCTTGACATCAGACCTATGAAAACGTATTTGTGTGACCCGAAAGAAAATTTGGATGTGGGATGAGCATATGTGGCATAAGCGGGACTTTCAAAAACACGCATGTGGTGGTAGGAAGGTGACTTTTTGTAGAGGAGAACTCAAAACGAGGAGAAATTTTTCTTGTGCTCGTAACATAAGTGGTACACCACATGTGTTAATATATAAGTGGTGGGAAGTTATATTTTTTATGTTATTAATTTTTTAATACTAGAATCTCATAATTTGTATAGAGACATGTGATGTACCATCTCGTGTTCCAAGCACATTGAAAAATTTCTCGAAATTTGTGGAGCAAGGGTTTTTAGTAAGACGGTATAGTGGTTATTTCTCTTCACTTGTAAGTGAGATGTCTTTTTTTTTTTTTTTTTTTGAACAAACGATATTATCTACACTAAGGGGGAGGGGTGGGATTAGCCTCACGATGGGCTAACAATGATGTGGTTCAAATTCGCCTTTGGCGAGAATCGAACCTAAGACCTCTCACTTACAAATGAAGAGGAATATCACTATACCGTAGTACTAAATGGCAAGTAAGAGGTTTTGTGTCTTATATTTGATTCTCACCAAAGGCGAATTCGAACCACATTATTGCTAGCCCATTATGTGGCTTAGTCCACTCCCTAGCCCCTTTAGTGTATATAATTTCGTTTGTTAAAAAAAAAAAAAAAAGTGTAGGGATATGATTTATAACCATCCCCCTAAAATTTAAGAGCTATATTGGATTGAAAACGGAGGGTTGTAGCTACCTCAAAAAGATGCCAATGTTTTCTTTTTACCACACCATTTTGTTGTAGTGTGTAGACACAAGTACATTGGTAAATGAAACCATGGGCAAAGAAATCCCGCATACAAAAAAAATTTCACCCATTATCGACTTGTATTTGCTGGACTTCTGTTTGAAATTTTGTTTCAACACAAGTAAAAAAAAAAATCTTGCAAAGGTCTTTTGCGTTTCATGTTTATGGTGCATAAAAAAAACCCAAGTAAAACCAGAAAAGTCATCAACGATGGATAAAAAATAATAAACCCCAGCAAAAAAGAGATGTTTTTTAGGACATCACAATAAAAAGGGAAAAAAGGACTCCACGTTGAAATAGAACTAGTAACAAAACTTGGCCAGTTTGTTTCACCAACTGACAAACTTCACATCGCCCTCCATCTTCGTTTGTTCATGTACTTAACAAGGATGGTTTACCTTGTCCTCCTAGTTCATGTTAATTTAGGTTGCAGTATATGGGGCGACACTTGAACTCGGTTCTTGTGTCTTTCCTTATCCCCTTGGTTGTTTGTTTGTGATGTTCTGTTTGTTAGCCTTCTGATAGGCTTTCGGTGTATCCTTCTAACTTTTGCTAGCTTGTTATATATTGCCTGCTTTCCAAAAAAAAAAAAAAAAAAAAAAAAAAAAAAATCAATTTGAAAAAAGTGCGAGCAAGTAGTTGAAGATGGCAGAAGAAAGGTGGCCTAGGTGTCGGTGCCAAAGTTTGGGTGAGGTTATGAGGAGATGACAGGCAGGTTTTTCGGGAATGGCCAGTGGCAAAATGGTGAATAACTTAAAATCGAAACCTAATTCATATCCAACATAAGTAGTGCAATTCATAGACCAACTTTAAGGCTTAATAATAATAGTGGGTCTAGAATGAGAGTCTTGATAGGTGCGTATTACGTGGGGTTAGCCTTTGGTATTTTTTAAATTCATTTCTGCCTTGTGTGTCAACTTTATATTCTCAATTCTGTCGGTTTGTGAATTTTGTTTCCGACGATCTTGCTAATTATGAGTATCATGCATCGGATGAACTGATATGGACTACTCAAGTTTCTATAGAAATTTGGGTTAAAGTCATTCGATATTTATGTAATGGATTGAGACAACATATTTAAGTCAGCCAAAACTATAAGAAGAGAATTAGAAATTGGATCCAATCCCGTAAAAAATAAGCACACTGTTTTAGCTCATTAAACTGTGTGCATGGATGAATTGTGAGCTTTCTTGCACAACTTAATTTAAAAAGTAAAAATGAAGAATGCTAGCAACCTTCTCTTCTTTTATTTATTAATTTTTTTTTTTTGAACAAAAGCAACCTTCTCTTGCGACTTTATCTTTGTACCATTTTGG
This sequence comes from Pyrus communis, assembly GCF_963583255.1. Lineage (NCBI taxonomy): Eukaryota > Viridiplantae > Streptophyta > Magnoliopsida > Rosales > Rosaceae > Pyrus > Pyrus communis. The sequence continues at coordinate 19,700,260 of NC_084816.1, forward strand.
CTTTACTTCCCATTCCGTTGTTTGATGATCAGAATCGTCCACGTTTTAGACATCATTTAACGATCATCTATGTAAAAATAACTAAATTCGAAATCGTTTAGTCATCTAATTATTATCTAATATGTTGATAACGAATCATGTATCTCATTTAAACAATAAAATTTTGTCAACGTTAATCGAACAACTAAACAACTTTGATTTGACTGATTTTTTGCAAAATGGATCTTTAAATTATGATCGAGGAAGTGAGTTTTGATCATCAAATAACATTACAAATTAGTAAGAGAGCTAAAAAGGTAAACCAAGAAGGCTCAAACGAGAATGTTGTTGTCATTCCCCCTACAAAAATAGTTGAAAATATGGGACCAAATATTAAGTTTTGGCTAAAGCGGACTAATAGTCTATGTGATGATAGGGTATCAGAAGATAACTTCGTGGTAAAAAAGTATGGATTCAAACCCTTGAGGTGAAGACCGTTTGCAAATTTAACTCAAAAATGAAATTCTCATTAATTCTCTATTAGATGCAGGAATAAAATTGTCCAGCCCAACTCTTTCTTTTGTTTACCTTCTTCTCTCTTCGTCTTTCATTACTCTCTAATTATAGCTTCACCTCCTCCTCCCTCTCTCTTCAACCATTTTTAAGAGAATTTGAACCAGTATAGCAATTATGTCCTTCCCCATTGTTGCAACAACTGCCCTATCCATTAAAGTTAAATTGATGATAGCTGAGGTGCTGAGATTGATAGATTGGTCTATTTCTTCGAATGAGGATCCTTTTTGTGAGGATCTTGGGGATCCTCCAATCACATTCGTTTATGTATATCGTGCGGTCAGTTTTCGTCAAATATTGTTTATATTTAATTTTTAATAAAAAGATTTACAATGATTTATAACCGTACAATATACGATAAACGGATGTGATTGAAGGATCCGAGAGGATCCATTCTATTTCTTCCAATTTCTTCAATCTCTTATCGAGGCGTGATGAGACCTATAGCTTGCCAATGAATAAAAAACAGTGTAGAAATTGAACTTTTGGGTTTGCCGAAGATGGTGCCATGTGAATCGGTCTTGAGAATGTGCGAGAAGGGTGGGTCATTGGGAGAAAAGACATGGTAATGACCTTGAAGGCCGATTTGTTGACGGTGGATTTGAGAAGAGAGAAAGTTGGCTTTGAGAAAGATCTGCATAGAGAGGTAGGGGCTGGACTTTTTTATTCGGACATCGAACCAAAATTTAACGGCAATCTCAGTTTAGGATCAAATTTGCTAAGAGTTTTTACAACAAGAGTTTAAACCTAATTTTTCTAACGCGGAGGCTATCTTCCGAATGGAGTAGGATTTTCTCTACTCCAAATTTCCTCCCCTCCTCTCTCACCTTCTCCTTTGTCTTTCTCTCTCTATAAGAGCACTTCCACTGTGTAAAGGTTCCCCTTGGCAATAGGCAATTCAAACCCCTCAAGTGAATAGTAACTACCTTTAATGAATAGTAATTGCCTTTTGCATCTCCACCCCTAACTAAATAGCCATGGTAATAGGTAATAAAATATTAGTATTTTTTATTTTATAAAATAATAAAAAATAATTTTATTTTTAATTTCAGATGAGATTTTTAACCGATCTTGTAACGTCATGTGTCATTATCCGAAAGTACAATTTTTGAGGATAAATTTTGATAAGATTTTTAACCAATTCCGTCGCGCAACATATCCTTCCATGTTTAAAATTGTTGAAAATGTTGAATGTGGTGTAAGGTGGGAGAAAATGGTAAGGTATTTATAGAAGAAAAAAAATTATAATTTTTGAAAATTTTTCGAATTTTTATTTGTCTTTAATTTTTTATTTTTTCCTAAAGTCTTGTCGGTGACGCGGCCCCTAAACGCGCGTGTTATGCACGCACCTGACGTAAAAAAAATTATAACGTGGCTGACGTGAGCCTTGCATCACTCCCTCTCAGGCGTTCGGGCTTTGGACTTGTGCCTGATCTCTCCCACGGGCTCCCCCCTCAACCCAATGCCAAAATGGGACGGTGCCACTTTGTCAGGGGATTGGATTGCAAATGGAGCCGGTTAACCGGGCAAAAAAGCATGTTGAAAGTGCTCTAAAAAAGTCAACACAAGATGTTGACGTGTCCTAATCGTGAGCGTTCAAATAAGAGGAGATTGGACGGGACGAAAATGAGAGATAAGAGTATCAGGATACTTTCTAAATACATTATCACCACATTAACTATTAGCCCCTAACATTGGAATTAGCTTAATTGACATAAAATCAAATATCCTAATTCAAATTTGGTGGTGTTTTGGAATACTAACAAACAAGAAAAGCACGTGGATATTGACTCTGCAAAAGAGGAGCGTTTCACTGGCCTATAACTTTAATCCTTTAAGAAGATTGAAATTTAAAATAAATCTGTTGTTATATTACATATTGAATATAATCTTTTGATGTGTCCTTAATTCAAAATAATTAATGTGCATTTTATTTAATGTCTCCCATTAAATATTTAAATTTATGCGTGTACAAATTTTAATTTATTTTTTGACCAAAAAAGAGTTTTTTGATTTATTAATTTTATTTAACATTCTTCAAACTTGAAAGACTCAATTAATGTACCTAAATGTTAGTACCGAAATGTATTATATTGAACTAATATATTTAAATGTTAGTATCGAAATGTATGCACCAAAATGTATAAATTAAATTAATGTACCTAAATGTGTGTACCGAAATGTATGCACCGAAATGTATTATATTGAATTAATGTACCTAAATGTTTGTATCGAAATGTATGTACCGAAATGTGTGTACCTAAATGTATGCACCGAAATGTATTATAAAGAATTTAATGTACTTAAATGAAGAAGACAAAGTACATCGAAATATATTATATAACAAAAATTAATTTATCTAAATGTTTACAACAAAATATATTATGAAAAATGAAATGAAAATGAAAATTATAATGAAATAAAATTAATACATTAAAAATTAGGAAGAAAAGGAGAAATAATTAAAAAAATCAAAATATAATTAATAAATGAGGTTATTAATGTATCAAGAGACTAAAATTAAATTTAAATCTTAGTCATGATTTTAATCTAAAAATCATCTAAAAATCAAAACATGAGCTTTGCACATTGTTTTCTTCACCTATTACCACCACCGATTTCCACTTCCCTTATACTGGTGGCCGTGCCTTGACCCCTCCTCCTATTTGCTTCCTCTATATATACATGCATAAATAAATTCAAGGAAAACACCAATTCAGATTTTTCATTTCATACTCTCCCCTCTCAAACTTTCACCACTTTCACCGATCAAGATCTTTGATCATTGCAAAATCAGTAACAAAAAAAATAAATCAGAAAAAATGAGTGTAGCGTGCAGGACTTGGGTTGTGGCAGCCAGTATAGGAGCAGTGGAAGCACTCAAAGACCAAGGAATATGCAGGTGGAATGGGGTTCTGAGATCAGTCCACCAACATGCCAAGAACAACATCAGATCCTATTCCCAAGCCAAGAAACTGATCTCCGACTCATCTTACTCGGCGATTTCTATAACGATGCAGAGATCACAGGAGGAGAAGTTGAGAAAAGTCATAGAATTGAACTGCTGGGGTCCTAATACCCTAAGATTTTAGATCGTAATTATGTAATTTAGATTTTAGATTATGAGTATGGATCATGTCATCCTTTTTTCCATGAGAATTAAATGACATAATTTCATTGCTCATTGGGCAAACATGGCGTTGTCAAATTTTGGTATCATTGTTTAAACCCTAAACTTATTTAACTAGTCTACCCTCATTATTTGTTCATGGACAGGACCTACGAAGTGTCTTCTGGTAGATCCATATCATAAAAGCAGTCTTAACATGGATTTGATCAATTTTAAGAGGTCATCCATTTTCAGATTAAGTTTTGCTGCAATTGCAATCAACATACAGATGAGATAGATGTGATCCCTTTTTTTTAATCGAAGGATGTGATCCTTTTGGCTGGTAAATATATATCAAACTAGTGTAAGTGAAAGGTTGAGGTTTCATCACAAAACTAATTAGTAATATGGAGAGTAACTCAATTATTTATAAGTAGGTCTGGCATTTTCTAATGCGACCCGTAACCCAACACGAAACTAACATGTTTCAAGTCGGCATGTTAACGAATCGGGTTGTTATCGGGTAATCTAATGAGCACCTGTTAAGATAATGAGTCAGTTTAGGTATATACGCAAGTAACCCGTTACACGATAAGAAAATATTAATTTAATAAATTTTAAACCAATGAAAAAACATACTATAAAATATATTTATGTGGCAATGTGGTATGTGAAAATTCTAGAAAATATATTTTTCTTAAAAGACATTTGATCTGGATGCTTGATTTTTTAATTTCTTAAAGAATGTGACCCATCAACACGTTAGTGTTTGGCTAATATTCTGCATATTTAGTCGAGGGCAAATAGTCAATTTAATAAGTTGTACATGAAATGTGGTCCCATTTGTCGTGATATTTTATGTTCTCACGAGAAATTTGATATCAAATTATTATTTGCTCCAAGTCCAACATTTCGTGAAATATATTCAAATTCGAGAACTTTGTTTCTTTGGGGAAAAAACAATAGAGGAATGCACATGGCATTGAGGAGAACAACTTTTGCCTTTTCCTTTGGGCCTGATCCAAAAAAACAAGCATCAGCACGCGGTTTTGATACCGTCTTACCACAGGTTTATGCCCCAAACCTTATTCTCGTCAACACTCCCAACAATTTTCCTAAACTGGTGCCACTGTCTTGAATCTCACCCTTTTACCATATCAGCTGACCAAATATATATATATATATATATAAAACCTTTTACCCACAATTATAATTCAAGAAAACCCCAAAATCTCATTTCATACTCTAACAAAAAGAATCACAAAAAATAAGGAAAAAAAAAAATGAGTGCAGCCTGCCGAGCTTGGGTGGTGGCAGCAAGCATTGGAGCAGTGGAGGCACTGAAAGACCAAGGAGTCTGCAGGTGGAATGGGGTTCTGAGATCGGTCCACCAGCATGCCAAGTACAACATCAGATCCTATTCCCAAGCCAAAAACCTGTCCGACTCATCGTCTTCTGCAATTTCTATGTCGATGCAGAGATCACAGGAGGAGAAGGTGAAAAAAGTCATGGAGTTGGTTTGTTGGGGTCCCAATACTGTTAGAATTTAGCAGTTAATTGGGTATTTTTTTCGATTTAGGTTTATGGTTACGTATCTGTCATCCTTTTTTCATGAATTACATTGCTTAATTTCATGATTTACCCGTTGAATCTTTTTTCACTACGTTTTCTCTTATTTACCATGTTTGTTAATGCAATATTTTTTTTTTTTTTAATATTTGCGGAATTAAATATTTTTTGAAAGTGAGAACAAAGTAACTTGGCCCTAAAGTTAACTTGTGGATGAGTCAAATACTTTAAATGCTGCCTCCCTAAATATAGATATTTTGCGATATATTGGTTTGTTTTTTCTGTTTTGCTTTGTATGACTTTTTTAATTAGCATCCCACGTAACATAGAATACAATTTATATTGAAGTTTAATGTTAAATGATGTATACCTTATATACAATGACAATTTTGACCTCATAAGGTTAAAAAGCCATAAAAAGGAGTGTGATTGGAGATCAAATTTTCTTTACTTCTCCCAATATTTTGGGTTAGGAGCTCAGTTAGGAAGCTCATTGGAGATGCTCTTGGGGCATAGAAAATACAAATTTGAGATGCAAAAACTATATGATTAATTACACTAACACCTCCGATGATAATTTTTTTTCTTTTCATTACTAGGGTTTAGAAAGAGGATTTGGGGATTGCCTACTCCCAATGGACCAAAAATTGAGCCCAAAAAAAAAAAAAAAAAAAAAAAAAAAAAAAAAGCCCAGCAAATTGAGTTATCCTTTAGAGCAACTCCAGCGTTGGAGCCCTCCCCCAGGCAATACACTATTCAATCCACCTAATGAACAGTAAATAGCCTTGGCAATAGAATTTGCATCTCCACCATTACACTTCAATAGCCCTGGTAATAGGCAATAAAATATTAGTATTTTTTTTTATTTATAAAATAATACAAAATAATTTTAATTGTAATATCGGATAAGATTTTTAATCGTTCTCGTTGCACCTCATGTCATTATCCGAAGTATTATTAAATAATACAAAATAATTTTATTTGTAATTTCGGATAAGATTTTTAATCGTTGTCGTTACGCCACTTGTCATAAAATCCGAAAAGACAATTATTGGAGATGGATTTCCGATAAATTTTTTAATCCTACTCGTTATGCCACGTGTCATTATCTGAAAATACAATTATTGGTGATGGATTTCTGATAAGATTATTAACCAATCACGTCGCGCCACATGTCATAATTTGTTCACAATCTTTGAGGATAGATTTCCATCAGATTTTTAATGAATGACGGCATGCCACGTGTCATAATCTGTTCACAATCTTTGAAGATAGATTTCCATTAGATTTGTAACGAATGACGACATGCCACGTGGCATTATGTACAACCTAATCCTTTCTGAATCCTCTATATAATCTACCATCCATCCTCACAAATCTCACACCAATTTTCTCAAGATCTCTATCATTATTCATAGTTTCTGCTTCCTTATTCACAAAAATTTGTATCATTATTCATAGTTTCTGTTTCTTTCTTACAAAAATCTGTATCATTTTTTTTGAATTTTTTACAATTTTTTACAATTTTTATTTAATTAATTAATCTCTGCCGTTGGATATAAAAAAATTTGAATTCCAACACTCCAGATTGTGCCACGTGTCACAACGGTAACTTTTCTTAATTTTAAAACTACTTTTTCTTTTATTTTTTTATTTATAAAGCATTTTAATATCCACCGTTGATCTCAGATCGAACGGTGGGTATTAAATAAGATTTTTTTATTTTTTTTTATCGTTGAGATCGAACGGTCCAAATTAAGTAACCGTTGAGATCTAACGGACCGTGGGAAGCCACGTGGCTTCCCAACGGTAACTGACAAAGTTTTTTTTTTTTTTTTTTTTTTTTTTTCTGATTTTGTGTCAGCGACGCGCCCCCACGCGCGAGTGGGGTGCACGCGCCTTACACAAAAAAAAATTAATATTGCCTGACGCCAGGCTGACGGCAGCGCTGACGTCACATGGCCCTCAGGCTCTCGGGCTGGCAATTCCCCACGGGCTCGGAGCTCGAGCCTCCACCTTCAGTTGCGCTAGCCCACGCTGGAGCCCTCCCACCGACCCTCGGGCCCTTGTTCTCTCCACAGTCCCCCGAGCACCAGCCAATGCTGGGCTTGCTCTTAGGGCGGCAGAAGAAAACCATAGACTAGAAGTTGGGTGTCAAAATTTTTTAACTGAGGAAGAAGAAAGCGATGGCCGTAAGTCTTCTTTGAAAAATCTAATTATTATTTTGAAAATAATATTTTATTAAAAAATATACGACGATCGATTCGATCATGGTCCATTTCTATCACACTTTGGGAATTGGATTTGGTTCATTAGGGCTTTTTGTTTAGAAGAAATGAGAAGTTTGGACTGATTTTAAAGAGATTACTCATCACTGCAAACATTGTCGGTGCGAATTTGTCCACTCTTGTGAATTAAGCTACTTCACTAACTTTGTACAATGTTTTTTTCACGCCATCGACGCTGATGTGTCACCCACATATAAGGGACTAATTTTTTCTTAATTATTATTGCTAACCTCGATTTTCTTTGTGTAAAATTATAAATAGAGATCGTTTTTGGTTTGTTCAAAGTTTGAATGGATGGTGGTGATGGAGAAAGGAGGAGATGGGGTGGGAGGGGAAGAAGAAGATGAACAACTTCTTTTTTTAACAAAATATTATTATTGAAGTAATAATTAAAGTTTTCTTAATTTGTTTTTGTCCACATGGTCTTCTTCTTGTCATTTTTTAAGTGTTAAATGATTTATAATTTTTTTTTTATATAATTATAAATTTTTTCTTTTTTAGTTTCAAGTAATTAATAAGGGTAAATTAGTAAATTTATATGTGAAATTTTGACTGAAGGAGTTATATGAAAGGGAATTAAAACTTGAGGGGGTGTTTGTGTGATGTCTCAAACGTAAGGGGGTCTTGTGAAAACTCGATAAACTTCAAGGGGTGTTAGCGTAATTAACCCAAAAACTATATTTACATCCCAATTTACATTTCCGCCAAATGTAAATGAAAGTTCTTCTCTAATAGGAGAGATTAAATTTAAGATCTCATTTCCTCTTAATCAATGAATATCGTACTTACTTAATTTTAAAAAGTTCAACTTATTGTGGTGAATATTGCTAATTTTTGGGTCACTTTCTGATTTTTTTTTTTTTTTTTTTTGAACAACACTTTCTGATGTTAACATGCATTTTGTACGTCTCTAGATTTTACCACGAAATTTCCGCTACTCTTGGATTTGATGTTTGGGTTGGAGATTATGATTAAATTATAATTAAGTCCAGGTTAAAACCCTCAAAAGGTACTAGAATATATAAGAAATGTGTTAACAGTTGATTAATTGTCAATGTAATAAACAAGAAGCACAAGAAATGTTATTGTGTTACGTGTTTAGCTATCAACCGTTGAAGGAAGTAGGTCTCACAACCCACAAACGGCTGACGGCTTCTCACACATGCACACAAGGGAGTATTATTGAGACCAGAAATGAGTGATGTTGCTATCATAAGCTTTGTAGGGCTGGTCGCTACGCAAACCCGTCCCATGGTTAATTATATGGTAACTTTGGATGCGGTTCTTATTTATTAATATTCTTTGATTGAAATCTTGTTGGTTTTCGAGTTTTGATTGAAATTTCTGAAATTAATGTAATAATACATTTCTATGTAGGCTATTATAATTTTTAAATTAAAATTTGATATTTGTAGTTATTTATATTAATGAGATTTTAAATAAAATCCATAATTTGTTGAAAATATTAAAAGAAATTATACTTAAATAAAACCCATGATTTGTCATTACTTATATTAATGACATTTTACATACAAAAAATTGGTAATTTTTATATGATGCATTTTACATACAAAAAGTTAGTACATTTTATACAAAAAAAGGTGATACGTTTTATACAATGGGTACATTTTACATATAGCAAAGTGGTAACTTTTTAAAGACAAATGGGTACATTATTAATAAATTATGGGTACAAATAAAAGGTCAAAAAAATATGAGTACAAATAAAAGTTTGAAAATATGGACACAAAAAGAAATTAATATATGGGTACAAACTAAAGCTGAATAGAAAATTGACACAATTTTAAAAAAGTGTTGCAAATTAAAATGGGTACAAACTAAAAATAAAAATATATGATACAAAATTTAGTCATAAATATAAATATATCAAATTTAATGTTTCTAACACTAAATGAATAATTTAGAAGAAAAAAATTTAATTATCTTGATATGTAAAATATGTAATTATTGAAATAATTAATGATGTTTATTAAAACCAAGGGACCTTAATTAAAATTTGAAAAGGAATAAGGTTTCAATCAATGGAGTTAAAAAAAGAGGGATGAGAACTTAATTTCTCCTTAATTATATCCCAACCTAGAGAGATTTTTCAGTGTGACCGGTGCACGGATTAGTACATCACGTATCACTATGCAAATGGTGGGATATGTGTGCTAAAAAGTTAATAACTTGAAAAATAAAATTTCTCACCATTCCTATTAAAACACGTGGTATACCACTTTTGTATCTTCAACCTTGGCGTTGTTTCTCCAGAAACCCGGTTGAACCGCCCTTAATTTGTATCTTCAATATATCTCAAATCCAGGTCCCCACAACCACCCTAACTAGCCTTACAACTCATGTAAATCCATCTACACATCTCTCTTTACACCAAACAAACGTACACTAACTCCCAACTAAAACACATATACCAGAAATTAAGCTAGCCTTGCAACTCAAACATACAAAAATAGAGACGAAAAATATAATCACGAGTGCAACAACAAGGGCTTGGATAGTGGCAGCAAGCATTGGTGCAGTTGCCAGTTGAGGCACTCAAAGACCAAGTGTAAACATTGGTTTAAATGTTCAAATGTAGAGGAACCAAGGATAAGTGTAAACTTTGGAATCTAATGCCACTTAATTCACATTTCACTAGAATTTATTTTCAACTGCAAACGAAATCTAAGTATACATGTGAATAACAATTTCCACTTGCATTGCTTGTTTTTTATTGAAAAATAACATGATATATCAACTTTTTACAGACTATGTTACATGATGTGAAATCATGTGGAACCCATGCAAGATTCATTTTATGTAAAAGAGCGAGTGTAATGGTTGGGAAATTAGTTAGTATGCGCATTATTACTCTTTAAAAAAAAAAAAAATTTGATTGATGCGTTGTATGATCGAATTTCCTTGAGAATTTTAGAAGGAATCATGACCAATGAGTTCTATTGAGTGATTGAAAGTATCACTATCTAATGTTTCTTTTTCTTTTGGAACTAATTGTTCTCAAGTAGTACATTTTATTATATATAATATCTATCTAATGACTACTTAGTATTACAGTCTAGTAGTATTCATCTGCACTTGTAAGTGAGAGATCTTAGGTTCGATTCTCGCCAAATGCGAACTTGAACCACATTACTTCTAACTCATTGAATATAATATCGTTTATTAAAAAAAAATCTATCTACCAGAAAAAAGAAGAAAATAATGTCACATATTATCTTTGTTTATTAAAGTGCCAAATGAAAACACTTTTAATCTTATTGTTGATTGAAAACTAAATATAAGTCAAAATTAAGTTAAGGGTTACACAAGAGGTATCATGGTGGAGGCGAAATTTGTTTCGTGACATGTCAATCAACTATACTATCGGATGATAGGTTGACAAATCTAATTGTAACTGGATGCCAGTCACCCTTTTGGTTTAATGTTTTGATAAAAACCTTAGGATCTAGGATGAAAACCTTATAAAGCTAGAATTATCATCTCTGCATCCTTATAAATTTTATTAAAGAGAAATGGTTTTCGTATACTGTTGGTTATTTATGTCCTTAAAGATAAATCTATAGAAGAATGTTAGAGTTTGAATTATTGTATGTATTCTTCTTTCAAGGAGGCAATATAAATACAAATTACATAGTTGACTATGGTTACAAGGAATCCCTAACAACAAGGAAATCTCTGACTCTAGCTAACACTCCATCTCAAGTTGGTGCATACATATCTCTAAAACTCAACTTGTTGACTGAGTAATGAAAAACCTTTACGAACACCTCATATGTTAACACATCTGCTAACTGTTCCTCTGATCTTACATACGGAATATTGACAAGCTTGATGTCCAACTTCTTCTTAATAAAATGTTTATCCACTTCAACATGTTTCGTACGATCATGTTGAACTAAATTATTGGCAATCTCCATAGCCGCTTGATTATCATGATAGAGTTATATTGGACCCTTTTTTATAACTAATTTCCATGATCACAATCTGAAGACACAAAAGCTTACAAATACCATGAGCCATCCCTCTGAACTTAGATTCTGCAGAACACCGAATCACCACATATTGCTTCTTGTGACGTCACGTAACCAAATGTCTACCAACAAAAGTAAAATACCCGGATGTCGAACACCTACCAATTATGTTACAAGACAAATTGGCATCATTGTACTCGGACCTCCAAATGCCCATTCTTCTGAAAAATTAAATCTCCTTCAGGCGAAGATATCATGTAGCTCAAAGTCATCACCACAACTGCCATATGATCCTCACTAAAGCATGCATAAAGTAAATTACAATACTTACAACATATGCAATGTCAAAATGAGTAAGAGACAAAGAAACAACCGACCAACCAACCTTAATATCTCTTTTTACCTATTGGAACTTGGTTGAGATTAGGGGTGGTTCGGTATGGGATACCACACCGAAACTAGTATCCCGAATCCCAAACCAAAATTTTTCGGGATGGGAATTTGAAGACCAATCCCAAACCAAATTTTCGGGAATCCCAAATTTCGGGAATCTCGAAATATTTTCGGGATTTTGGGACAAATCGGGAATCCCAAATTGAAATATGAAATTACGAATTGTTCTTCAAATATATAATTCAAGAACACATTCATGAACTAGGAATTTCATTTCAGTCACACTACCATTTAATTGAACACTGGCATGCCTGACTGTTTTTATCATAGTCAAAATTCAAATTAATTAAACCCTTTTTGCAATATGTTGAGAGACAAAAGAATCAAGCCTTCTAAAATCATCAGCCATGGCAGCAATAATAATAAAATCCACATGAATATCAAACAAAACATGAAAAATATGCAAGGTGTAGAGCATTCCAGGTTGCAGAGCATGAATTAGAAACTACTAGCATCAATTATAAAAGAATAATATATATATAATAATTAATATTATATATTTTCGGTTCGGTATAGGATTCCCGAAATATCGAGAAGCCAATCCCGAATCCCATACCGAAATTTTGGGATCGGTTCGGGATAGCATCCCGAAAATTTCGGGAATTTCGGTTTGGGAAATTTTTGGTTTGGGATCGGGATTTTTTCGGTTCGGTTCGGGATTTTTGGGAATTTTTTCCACCCCTAGTTGAGATATATAGTTAGATGATGATTCTGAATGATGGGAGTTTTTGCAAACTTGCATGCTAATATACCAGTTTCGGAGAGCAAGTCCAGCACACACTTACATTGGGACAAACCCTTTGACCAGGCTAAGTGGGAGAGGTCTCGTGGGCCACTGGATGTCAGTGAGGCGTGATGAGTGAGAATCTGTTAGAGGCTAAGAGTCAGAGCTTCCATGAAATTTTCACAAAGAAGAGGATCAAGATTCAGAAGAACAAAGGTGGGTGGCGCAACACAATGGAATTGCCTAGCAAGGTTTAAAGGTACAAAAATGATATTGTTTATGGGTAATATAAAAAAGGGTAAGGTACAAAAAACTACCTCAATTATTGGTCTCACGACACTTTCATACCTCATCTTTTTAAAATGACAATGTCATACATCATCTTACGAATTTGTGCCAATATCATACCTCCGTTAGTTTTTCTGTTAATTTCTCAGTTAAATGCTAACGTGGCTTGATTCGGGACCCACTTTCAATTAAAAAATTAATAAAATAATATTAAAAACTAAAAAAAATCATTTAATATTTTTAAAATATTAAAATAATAAAGAAAAGTTAAAAAAAAAACCAAACAAAACTTCCCCTCTGTGCGCCCTCTCTCTTCTCCCCCATCTTCATCTCCCTTCCTCTTCTTCCTACCTGCTGCAACCCAGAAAAAAGAAAGGAAAAAAAAAAAAAAAAAAAAACTTTGTCCCTCCTCATCCCCCCCCCAGCACCCTCTCTTTTCTCCCTCCATCTTCATTTTCTTTCCTCTTCTTCCCCCTATCTGCTGCAACCCAGAAAAAAAAAAAAAAAAAAAAAAAAAAAAAACTCTCCCCCCCCCCACGCACCCTCTCTCTTCTCCCCATCTTCATATCTTTTCCTCTTCTTCCTACCTGCTGCAACCCAGAAGAAAAAAAAAGAAAAGAAAAGGAGAAAAAAAAAAAAAAAACCAATTGTCTTCCCCCGCACCCAACCTCGCACCCATCCTCTTCCCTTCTCTACACACCCCACTTCTTAAATCCACACCCATTCCCCCCATTTTCTCCATGCCCAGGTTCTCCACCCGTGGAATCGGCCTAGCGAACGGGTTTTTTTGTTTGGGGGGGGGGGGGGTACGAACTGGGTTGGGGTTTTTTTTTTTTTTTTTTTTTCTTCTTCTTCTTCCTCCTCCTTCTTTCGCAGGGGGGTGTGGTGGGGGTTGATGGGTTTAAATTTTTTTTTTGTTTGGTTGAAGATTGAGCAGGGAAGAAGATGAAGATGGGGGGGGGGGGGGGGGGGAAGAGAAAAGGGGGGAGGGGGTGGAAGGGACGAAAAGTTTTGTTTTTTTAATTTTTATTTATTATTTTAATATTTAAAAATATTAAATGATTTTTTTTAGTTTTTTTTAATATTTTTTTAATTTTTTAATAGAAAGTGGGGTCTGGATCAAGCCACGTCAGTATATAACTGACAAATTAACGGCAGACTAACAGGAGGTATAACATTGGCACAAATTCGTAAGATAAGGTATGACATTGTTAATTTTAAAAGATGAGGTATGAAAAGAAAACTAATTCGTAAGTCGTGACACCAATAGTTGATGTAGTTTTTTGTACTTTACCCTATAAAAAAAGGAAAACTAATGAGAAATGCTTGAAAACTTGGGTTTTAATGATAAGGACAAAATAAAGGGGAAAGTGAATAGTACCAGAATTGACTTTTTAGTGTAAAAATATGATTTTTCGTTAAAGTGAACAGTATCAGAGCTTTTCGTTAAAGTTCCCATATAAAAAACGACGTCATTATGAGTTATATAAAAAAATGATGTTGATTTTTATATATGCTATTTTGGTTCGGTTCGGTTTGGTTCAATTTCCGAACAATGAAAACCGAAATTGAACCAACTATTTTTGTTCGGTTTGTTTTCACATATTATTCAAAATAAGTGAAGAATTCGAAGATGTCTTACCAATATTACTAGAAATTGCAGTTGGTTGACGATCTGAATTTCGTTTGATGAGATCCCTGCTATGATCCCACCATTCAGGATAACCCACAATCTCATAGCGGTGGGATTTGGAATGACCATGTTGACATTGATTGCATGCTCGATTTGAAAGAGTACTGCTGAAGTTGTCCGTTGAGCTAGCAGCAGGAGCTTCTGATCGGTCTGGTGGTGGTTGGTTTTAAGCAGCCAATGACATAGGGTTTCGACTAAGTGGGTTTTTTCTCGTTAGCCATGGTGACAAACTTTCGAAGGAGTTCGATTGGGGTTCGTGGGCTTCGGAAGCGACCTGAAGTTGGTTCAGCGTTTGATGTTAAGCAGCAGTCTCTCAATAGGTTCCCTAGAATCCGGTTCCAGGGTTTTAGTTCGGTAGGAGTCGTTCGATTCGGCAAGATTCGTTTGGTAAAAGCCGGCTGACAAACCACTTTTTCTTGGGTGTGGCCACAACTATGAGCGACGACAATGGATGTTCTTCTTTCTTTTTTTTTTTTTTTTTTGATTTCTTAGCTAGGCCCGATATCAACTTAGGGGTGTAATCAAACTTGGATTTGAGAAGATTTTAAAAGGCTTTATATTCATAGTTTAGTCAATTAAATGATTTTAAAGGATTTTAGAATCCATTCAAATTTAGGTATAGTCAATTAATTTAAGAAACCTAATAAAGAAAGAAATTCTCAATTCAGTCGATTACAATATTACACTCCTATTCTGACACACTCAATATTGGATTTGGGTCATGATGCAGGTTTTGATGAGGTCTTAGAATACCATTTTTTCCCCCTGTGAAGGGCAAGGAAAAGGATAAACATCCTTATGTCCCATTCAGCCATAATTGGTTAGCCAACAACTTTATACACACAAGAAACGTCATTATTCACCTAATCAATTCCTAACCTCCACACTAAATGCTTTACTCACCGACAACCTTAGCCAACTAATCTTGTAAATGCAATAAACAAATCCACACCTAATTTCTCCCATTCTCAATTGCCCGACAAAAATAAAAAACGCACCTAATTTTCATACCAATCATTAAGTACCCATACCCACCTCAACTGAATTCATTAATAATTCCTATTACCTTTTTTCTTAAGAAAATATTTTTGTTTACCACACTTAAGTGATAGTGATACTCATTACCCTATTTATCATTGTTATATGAGTTTACATTTCGAGACTTATATAGTAAATAGGCACAAATCTTAAGATGCAAACTTATTATATAATGATAAATATGATGATGAGCATACCACCACTTAGGATCGTGAAAAAAAATGCACCCTTCACTTGGGTTAATTCCTTCAAGTTGATAGGACCCAAAAGGTTTGCCCGTTATTGTGGGAACTTGTACTAGCATTTAGTTCAAACAACGATTCATGCTTGGTTATTCAAAAATGAGGAGGAATTTTTCTTCAAAACACTTTATGATCGATTTACAGAAATTCATGTTAATGATTAGAACTGTTAATATTGTAAGTCATTATGTAAAGATCATCTGTACAAAATTCAATTACAATAAAGACCATTTGGTCAATTAAATGTAACAAATAGATCTACGGTTCCTAATACTTTTACCTGCATTCTCTCTTTTGGTCTATATACATTCCAGTAAATTCATACGCTCCATTCGCTCATATGTTTTATATATATAGAATTCAATGATTAAACGATATCATATTTTATTGATTTTTTTACCAAAATAACTTTACAGAGTGACTTGTAAAATGAAGTATTTTAACCATAAGTACAAAATTCTACAAAACAGCTCCTTGTCGTTTGAGCAGCTTCGTTAGTTCGAGCACAAAATTTTACTATTTATTTGAAATTGTGAGTTTACTTTGCTTGCTGCTAGTAATAAGTAAATTAAGAAAAAGTTTGATATAACTCTATTGTTTTTTAATACATTCAATTTTATCTACACTAAGTGATGAGAGAATAGGTTAAACCTCACAATAGTTTAGCTATACTAATTTGGTTCGAATTCACCTTTTACGAGAATCCAACTTATGACCTCTCACTCATAGAAGAAGAGAAATATCATGAAATCGTAATACTAAATGATTTGATATCACTTATCTTCAAGTCACATAAACAAAAAACATTTTTTGCTTTGACCTTGAAGGTGATTCGCTAGCCATTTATGAGGCGTAGTCTACCATTCTAATCCGAGAATTTAGGACGTACTTAATATATCCTTAGCCTGAGGTAATTGAATCTCTCACCCACTTATATTTTATAAGTCTAATCATCAAAATATCTTATTTAGTTACAAACAAATGCTACAAAACATAAAATTTTCTTAGATTCTAGCTCAACTTAACAAGGGTGGGAACCTTTGACACATTATCTTTGGAAATTGATGCCCAAAAAATAAACTAAAGGACGCGTCCCATCCGTGATGGAAATGACACTGCATGTATTTATCAAAGGATAATGCTTGTGTCCATGCGGGGACTTAAATATCTTTCACTTACAATTATCAACAATATAATCAAATTATTTATTCTCTTTATCATCATCTATATGTCATAAATAAAAAAAATTATTCAATTTAGAGATATGCATACAAATATATGGACTTCATATGAAGATGTTACGTGTTATCAAAATTTTTAATTAATTTACACGTATGAATGACTAATCAATCTCTAAATTATTTAATTTTTGACAAATATAATTTTTAAATAATAATAAAAAAATGAACGATTTCAATTCCGATTATAGTGCTCGAAACTAAAAATTCGTTATCTGTAATTCGGTGACAAATAAATCCCTACATAACAGGACACAAACAATATTCTTTACGAAAAGCTCACTCACAAACTCAATATCTTTCCCTCGTCGTCGTCACCGCCGATTTATCCTTTTAAGCACGGCAGGCGCAACTTGCAAAGCCACCAAAATATCATCGCGGACATATAGAACCGACACGTGGCTGATCCGGACGTCTATCCGACACGTATCTTCATTGCAAGAAAACGACGCCAAAGGTTGCGAATAAAAAAATTACACGCGGCGGGTGCAGGTGAATTCGCGGAGTTGAGTGGCAGGTGATCATTTCCTCCCATCCGATTTATGTTTCACACCCTGGCAAACTTCCACTCCAAAAATCACAGATGGACTGAGAGAGAGAGAGAGAGAGAGAGATGAGCTCCCGACGATTCTAGGTAGAGAAATTTCTAAACCGACACACGAAAACACGCGAATTCAATCACCGAGCTTCTGATTGCATGCCACGTGTCCGATTCCGGTGAAGAAAGAATGGCCATCGTCGACAGCCACCACCACCACCGGCACAAGTCGCACTCCGACACGAAGCTCTTCACCCTCTGCCCGTTCTGGCAGTCGGGGGGCCAAACGTCGTCGTCTTCCTCTTCCACGCAGAAGCTCCACGGCAATGGATTCAAATCCAAGCCCAAAACGGTATCGTCCGTCGCGAGATCCCTTCTCCCTCCTCGTCGTCGACTCCGACTCGACCCTGCCAACAAACTCTACTTCCCTTGTACGTCATCGTTTCTCATTTAAACGCCCTCGCTGCTTTTTCTAAAAGCACTTATTACTGTAGCTGACGGATTATGTATTTGTGGGTTTAATTTTGTAGATGAAACTGGGAAACAGGTGAAAAGTGCGATCCGATTGAAGAACAGAAGCAGGTCACATGTAGCTTTTAAGGTATTTTCTAATTCCTCTCTGACATCAACCTTAAGAGTTATGTTGTTATAATTACTTGTATTTTAAGCAAAAATTTAGAAGGCATTTATTTATTTATTTCTTTTGTGGGTTATGTTGCAATTATTTATTTAATTGTTAATTTTTTTTTTCTCTGTGATTATTTTTTATTTAGCTTCATTGACTCTTTAAATTGGTTTTGTATTTGCTGGTTTAGTTTCAAACTACTGCGCCGAAAAGTTGCTATATGCGTCCTCCGGGAGGAATACTTGCTCCGGGAGAAAGCTTAATTGCGACCGGTAATGCCCTTGCACTTGCTTTGTTGCTACAAATAACAAATCTTTATGATTTGGTTGTTCCATTGGTGGATAATTTACTTACTTTTGATAAAAACTAGTATATGCCCGCACATTGTGTGTGAATGCTTTTTGCAGATGGCGCTTTACCACAGTTGCGGAAAACATTTAGGCCTATACACCTTGGTGCGGATTTGATCCCCACCAACTTCCCTTCCCAACAATTAATTTCTAACCTACTAACATCATCGCTCAACACCAAAAAAAAAAAAAAGAAAAAATCTTTGTACTTGATCATTGTTATAAATTTTTTTATTGACTTTGGATTTGATGATGGACAGTGTTTAGGTTTGTGGAGCAACCCGAGAACAATGAGAAACATTTGGATCAGAAGACCAAGGTTAAGTTCAAGATTATGAGTCTCAAGGTGAATGCAGGGATTGACTATGTGCCTGAGCTGGTAATATAGTGCTCTTTCGCCGACTTAATGTTCATGGTCATAGCGCATTTTGTATTTTATGCATACATTGCCGGGATATTTGAGTGCTTTTTTCCAGTTGTTCGTATTATGATCTTACTTTATATTGAGCTCTTGTGGAATTTGATTTTGTTGCTCGCTTGCATTGTGTTTTTCGGTCGGAAATTAGTACTGTCAATTTTAGTGTTTTGTTGCTTTTATGATCTTACATTTGATGACAACCCTTCAGAGACATCCGATAGAATTGGGTCATGCAATTGATAACCTTAGTTTTGTTATCTGACCTTTTCTTTTCATCCAGTTTGACGAACAAAAGGATCAAGTGACAGTCGAGCAAATTTTGCGTGTTGTATTTTTGGATGCAGAGCACCCTAGTCCTGTAAGTTGAATGTGACTTACTTAATGGTACTTGTGTTTGTATCTCTTAGAAAATACCTTTCTTTCCAGTATTTGACATTGTGGTTTACAGGCTCTGGAAAAACTGAACAGACAGTTGGCTGAAGCTGAGGCTGCACTTGAAGTGCGTAAGAAGCCGCCTCCAGTGGACTCAGGCCCTCGGGATGTTGGGGAAGGCCTTGTAATAGATGAATGGGTATGAGTTTTACCAAACATCTGATCCGTAGTACAATGGGCTAAATTTTTAGTCTTATGTGCTTATGCATAACATTTGGGTTTGTTCTGTTTTTTCAGAAGGAGCGGAGGGAGAAATACTTGGCTCGGCAACAGGTTGAAGCAGTAGATTCAGTGTAAACTGTGATAACCTTTTTCTGTAAGTGCTTTTGGATTGGAAGGGAGGTTCTCATATTGTAATGTTGTATTCTTTTTGCTCATCGGTCTTCCGATAAGTGGTAGGGAGGTTCTCATATTGTGAGGAAGTAGTTGGTACTCCGAACTAGTGTGGAAGTAGACGGCTCTGGGTTGAGCTGCCCTCTTGTAGATAATAAGTTTTGTTTTAGGTTGAAAATAAGTGAACGACTCTATAGTAATCAGCGTGCTTGTACTTGTATATTTTCAATGTTGAGGTGCCCTAGTGTTCTTGGAAGTTTGGTATTATCGTAGTAAGAACTTTCGTTCTTTGATAAGGTGATATTTTAAACTATCCTAATCTACATGGAGGAGGATTCGAACTTCGGTGCTTGTAAGAAATGGGTTTGAACGTTTAGCATGTAAACCGTCCAGCATCATCTTTCAAACGGGTTAATTGTGATTCAAAGAATTAAATTCGAAATGTGAAAATAATAGTTATAATCCTGAATGCAAATTTCTCTCCCATATTCTAAATGTCAAATCCCAACAACCAAGGAAAAACACAAACTGAAAAAAGAAAAAGAAATCAGTAACCCTACAATGAACACATCCTGTACATAATCGTCCACCAATACCGGCCGGCCGTCCGGCCAGCAGAAACGTATAGCCGTATCAATTGTCCGGCAGCTGAAAGTCCTGCAAACCAAAAATTTGATGGGAAGGGTTCTGAACAAAGAGGGCCATGCCACATTTGGCTGGATTGTAACCGTCCCACAAGGAGAAGTTTATGGTTCCAGAAATGGTCTTCTTTGGAGCAATGTCTTTAACAGTGCAGAGCTTTTCAAGTCGTCGGACGACGAAGTCATTGGACAGGACACGTCCTTGGTTCTCTCCCTTGGGGCAGTCGGTAATCAGGCCGTTCTCGTACAGCGCCACCATCACATTGGCACCGTAGTTGTCCACCTTCGACCTCAATGATCCTGTTAGGGATACTTGCAAGGATGCCTGTGATGGCCTTTGGAATGTTGCCTGTTCATCCACAACAAAACCAAGTTGCTAGTATTTATCCTTCACTATTTTGCGAACGGCTATTAGCCAAGTGTGACTAGCCACAACAGATAAAATTACTCTAACCAAAATCCTTCTCATGGTAACATTTTTTAATGTCCAAATCTTTGTTAGATTTACGAATAATTAAATGGTTTCTTGTTTAAATACATAGTTCAAATTCAGAGTCTAATAACATAACATCTCAAATATGACGTTACATGTATTATGAGCTAGTTCAAATTCAAAATGTAACATAAACATAACATTACATGTGTCATAAAATATAGGCTTTGATATACGAATGTTTAACATACATCAGGCTTTAGCTTTCGACAAAAGTAGACACTTTGAAAGTGATCCACCATTTGTAAAAGCGTCAAAAGTTAACATTGCTTTTAGGTGTACCAGAAAGTATACATGTGATGTAATATTTTCCCTAAACTATTTCCAAAGATGAAGGTACCTTTGAGTATATCAATGATTAGGGTGACAATCATTGAATGTAAGTACTTGCAAAGATAATTGTTTTAAATAGCGTTTTATGCATAAACTTAAAGAATATCGTTGCATAAAAAGTTAGGGGTTTAATTTCTCTTTTTTAATATCACTTTTATAAAAAATTAAAAAATTAAAAAATTAAAAAATTATTAACAATTGGTAGGTGCTTAAAGTCTTTCTCTTCAAACTAATGTATTCTGCATTCAAATATTCAATCTTCTCATAATCTAAATTAGCAGAGAACATATACTTTGTGTGCGTGAACAATTTCTCTTAATAAGTGTATATTTTATTTTAATATTATATAATTACTGTTTTGTCCTTCTTATGGAAATATTGTGTATCAAAAGTGATGGTAAAATTGGAAAAATATGATTGTCATTATCTAAAAAAAAATGGTAAAATAGAAAAAACAAGGATGTGATTGTCATTTTGTCAAAAGGTACAAAATTACTATTTTACCCTTCTTTTTGTCATGTGTATAAAAAACAAAATAAGAAAACAAAGGAGAAAAAAAGTTGATAAGAAGGGTTTTCTTAATAATAATATAGATTAATATAGAATATCGTTTATATTAAAATATATCAAAATAATATTGAGGACAGATGAGAAATGCTAACCTGGAACGCCGGTGCAGGATATCTAGGTGCATCCTTGATAGACGTTATCAAAGCACTCTCATCGTTGCCAACACATTGGGCCCTACCTTGAAGCACAATCTGGGGGGTGAACATGGTGTCCAGACCCAAGGCCTCAACATAGGCCTTCTGCCGTACAGTCCACTGGCTGGAACCATAAGGGTCCTTCCAGCCCATGTAGTCCCAGTAGTCCACGTGGAAGGCCAGCGCAACCACAGGAGGCAGGTCCGTCCCATCAAAATCCCCCCTCCCAAGCCTCGACACCAGCAGCTCCGCGACAGGCGAGGTGGTGCAGCCCTGCGACGAGAACAGCTCCACCAGAACCGGTCCGCTCCGCTGCTGCTCCTCTGCCGAAACATGCGCGGTCGCCCCGGCCGCGTGCGTTTCGTGGGACGTGCCCGAGCCCCCTTTTGATCCAAAGCAGGAGAGGAGACCACGTGCCATAATGTTATTTATGTCGTGTCTCGTCTCCTAATTGGTGATAGCAACGGTGGTGGTGGCAGCAAGACGCTGGTCGATAATTTAGCACAAGAAAAAGGGAGACAGAATAAAAGAAATTAATAAATGTAGATGTTTTGTGTGGGAATGTCGAGAGGGAATGGAAGCAAAATTTTGGTATTGGGGGATGAAATGCGAGGGAGAGATGTGTAATATTATGGGGGAGAGGAGTTGGGTGGATGGTTGGGAGGGAAAGGTGGCGAAGATATTCTATTTAATTTGTTATTGGAAGAACAGCATATTGGGGGATGAGCAATGGGACAGGTGGTGTTGTGTGATATGCCTGGGGGGTGTTGAATGAAACGTTACGTCGAGAAATTTTTATGTGATTTAAAATACTTGTCAGGTTGTATATCTGTTTACTTGTTATTTGACGTGAGATTACAATAACGAGGCGGTGTTTCATATACACTGAAAAAAAATTCGTTTGGGACAAAGGGTATGTGGTTGACGCGTTGTTTGTCAGGTTGGGTTGAATGTCAAGAAAACAAACAGTTCCACCAGCGACATATGAGGTGGGACTGGGAGGGGGAAGAGATTTGAGCTTGTGAGATGGAAATCTTGACTATAAACAAATTAGGAAAGCTGTCGTTTTAGCGTGAGGTTTAGATGGAAGTTGCACAACCTTCTGGCTACGTTGTTTTTTTTTTTTTTTTTTGGGTTACCTTTTTAATTGGGTTTAATTAATAGAATGCATGATCTAATCCAGCTGGTGTTTTGAACAACGTAACAAATTTTAAGACCATGTAATGATTGGTCATCAAGTCGTTTTAGTGTTAGTCTAACAGCATCTCTAACGAGAGGTTGATTTCTGGAACTGAAAAAGTTTTAGCTTCCACTTTATATCTTAATTTTGATAACAAAAATGGGTATGTAAAGTGTGTTTTTTGCTACATTGAGGGGACCTCGCTGCAAAATGTAAAACAGTGTATAGCTTAACATCTCCGGTCATATGTTGTATTTACACTATTTTCTCTAACCATTGGTGAACTACAATTAGAAAGACTGACAAAAGCTCAGAACTAGAGATGCTTTAAGCAGATAAGGTGAGTGAAAGTGTAGGTTAGAATGCATTTTTAATAGTGTTTCGAGTACTGAATACTCTATATTTTTTAACCATAAATTTTTTGGTCAAAACACAAAAACTAAAATCTAACCTAAGGGTTAAAAAATCTAAAATATTATATACTACGAAGCTTCATAAAAGTTTGCAGGTTAAAACCTAGAAATCGGTTTAGGTTGCAACCAAAAAAATAACACTCGGTGAGCAAAAGTAGTTGAAAATATAACAAATTTAGATTTGTTTGAGATCTTTTAGAACAGGCTGAACTATAATTTGTAGCCAGGAATTTTGCAAGTAGTGGACATGTGGTTAAAGAAATATAAAAAAATGATGGAGATGCAGGAGATCAAACCCTGTACCTCTCGCATGCAAAGCGAGCGCTCTCTCATTTGAGCTACATCCCCACTTGAGCATTCAAAACTCTGTCATGTGTTTATTATTTTAAAACATCCAAATCAGAGCCAACTTCAAAGGGATTAGACCTTAAATAAATACATAATAGTTTTTTGACAAAAAAAAATAAACATAATAAATTGGTCCATGGATATGGGTGAACCAAATAAAATTGAGCAAGGGCCTAATCCAACAACTTCCGTGATCCAAAATGGTTCATGACTTAAGGCGGGGCCTTGATTCTGAAGATGAAAGGCCGAGCTAGTTCTCATTTTCTAGCCCTAGTTAGGTTAACATTAACATATATAAAGGAAACTCGTATTGATTACGATTCAAAAATACAAAAATTCACAGCGTCTGAAAACTAACAAAATTTCACATGATTTCTATTATGTGGTTTCACTTCTAATCATATCGAGATTTCTTATGATAAAACTCTTTCAACTGCCGTGTTGATGTTGTAGCTCTACCAGTTGGTTTAGACAAGTGGGTTTTCCCCAGCCAAAGAGAGAATCAAATGAGTGGGATGTTCAATAATTTAGGTTTCATTACTTATATTTTATTCAGTCAAAACACAAATAATCTCTCCATGAATTTTGGAAATCTGTAAAACTGTTCCATTCTATTGTGTGCATAGTGGTCACTATATATGATGATTGGTGACAAGATAAATGTAGAAGATAATTCTTTAATAACAAACTAACCTAAATTCGTAGATCATCGTGCGGTATGATTTATATGACGTTGGAAAAAAGAATTCACAAAAAGATTTGGATTTCAAATCATTTTTCATCTTTTTATACTGACCAGAAAAAGAAAAATAAACAGTTTAGAAATTAGCTTGCACAAAGAAATGCACCATCCAACTGCAACCACTTGATCTTTCCAGTTTCTTCAAATCTCTGGAATGCTTGAATATTGGCCCCTCAATGCATTTCATATTGTTCCGAACCATGGCCGTAACTGGACAAACATAACCATGCAATCATATATAGCAAGTGGACCACATTTCCAAAACCCAATTATCAAGCCACCTGCCAAATTTGATGGTAACCAAGAACTGATTGAAATTTTTTCTACCTCCCAAACACTTCACAAAAGATTTTTCTATGTAACCGGTTGTTCTCTCT
The DNA here is from genome assembly GCF_963583255.1 of Pyrus communis. Lineage (NCBI taxonomy): Eukaryota > Viridiplantae > Streptophyta > Magnoliopsida > Rosales > Rosaceae > Pyrus > Pyrus communis. The sequence goes on from NC_084816.1 coordinate 19,725,373, forward strand.
ACATATTTCTCATATCACATGACCTAATCATGTGATAAGAGACAAAAAAAAAATGTATATACCTCAGTTACACTTAAGATTTTTCTCGCCAATAAGCTCATCCACGTCAAAACAGAATTGTAGTTACTAATTTGGCACATTGCACAGCACATGCTGGTGTGCTGGCCACAAAGGAAAAATATCCACATATTACGTGGCTGAGTGAGTAGCACTAGCTATATATCCCCTTGGTTCCGAGCTCGATATAAGCTGCACCACTAAGTATAACTACTTAGTTCAACAAATTTGCATCACAACTCTTTTCCAACAAAGTTTTTGCTTGTAAATTTCCGATCTCCATCTTGTTAATAACCATGCTGGAGGGTAAAGCAGTCATGGTTGAGACTGACATGCTTCAAACCATGCAGCAGAAGGCACTTGACTTGACTTCCAAAGTCCTTGATTTATTTGATGTCACTGAAGCCACTGAGATAGGCCGCTTCATTAAAAAGGTAATCACTTAGGAGTTAGAACCGCTTGATACTATATTTATTTCAGTTTTTAGATTTTAGATTTTAGTTTTCAAAAAAATTGAAATTTGAAAACAAAAATCAAGACAATGTTTGAAAACTTAGAAAAGTAGCTTTTGTGGCTTTCAAAATAAAGGTGAGGTCTTCATATTACATGATTATCAAAGGTGAAAACTAAAAACGAAATGATTATCAAATGGCCACGTATTAGCTGCTCATATTACATTTGTTCACTTCAAAATTTATTTGACGAGTGCTGCTGGCTTGCTCAATTATCAACAATATGACATGAATTATGTTGACAATTTTTATAAACTTATAATTTTTTTTTGTTTCTGCAGGAGTTTGACAGGACATATGGACCTGGATGGTAGTGCATTGTAGGAGCAGATTTTGGCTCATTTGTTACACATTGCCATGGCTGTTTCATCTATTTTTGCGTGGGCAACCTTGCAGTTTTGATGTTCAGGGGAGCTGCAGGTCCAGAAGCTGAGGCAAAGCAACCGTGTGCAGCGGCCTTGGAGGCAATACAAGCAGGAAGTTCTTATTCTCTTCATCACTTTGTGCTTTGAGTGTGTACCCTGCCTTTGTAGTATTGTAGGCTAGGTATTAGGACTGAAGAAGAAATTCTAGGGTTCGAATTTTAGATTCAACAATCCAGCTAGCTGTTTATATACATTTTCGTCATGTTTCAAAGGACTGCTATGCATTCGTTTAATGGTTGCTGATAAGCTTAGGACTGCTAGAGTTAGGGCTTATCCCTAGCTAAGTAATTTTCTGTTTGGTTATGTTACAACCGTTTAGGTGCTTATGTTAGCAGTCCCTCATCGGTGGGGATAAAGAAAAGCAATGATTTTAAGTAGGATTACCCCACTCTAACTAATATCGAGGTTTTTTTGTAGTAAAACTCCACACTTAATGGATTGGGCATGTGGTAAATTTGGGAACATTATCGGTGTCGTTAGAGTGGGCCCTCCGGGTCCGTCGATAGCAAAAATTTCAACATGGTATCAGAGCCCACAGTTACGGGCCCGTACAAGCTAAAGGCTTGTCACCAGGAAGTGTGGGCTCAGAAACAAGCTTGGACTCTTAAAATAGAGCTGACATTTGAGTTCTTAAGACTCACTTCTTGAAAAGATTGAAAACAAGTCTGGACTTTATTGGAGCCGACCTCTGAGTTTCAATTGCCGATGTGTGGATCTCCATGTGTGAACCACTAAATGGGATTACACGTGAGGGGGCGTGTTAGCGGTCCCACATTGGTGGGGGTAAAGAAAAGCAATGACTTTAAATAGGATTACCCTACTCTAACTAATACCGAGGCCTTTTGTGGTAAAACCCCACACCTAACGGATTGGGCAGATGGTAAAATTGAGAACAATATTGATGTTGTTAAAGTAGGGCCTTCCAAACTCGTCGATCCAAAAAATTTCAACAGTTTATTCTCACCCAAAGCGACTTGTGATATACATCAGATAGTTAAATTAAAGAATTTAAGTTCCAAGAAAAGGAAATGGAATTACATTATCCATCTGAAATGATAGCACATAAAGAAGTAACACATTGGAATAATTCCCTGGCAACAACCAATAACATGTACCAAGCAACTAATTTGATTATTTACAATTACCACAAAATCGACACAGGACCGACAAATGATAATTTGTAGTAAATTAAACCAAGTTCATTTGATTTTCTTATCAGTTTATCTTTGTAAGTAGTAAGTTCTGTAAATCTTTAGGCCTCGTTTGATGTACAAAATTAGATTGGACAGCTCAAGTGATTCATTTTATGTTGAAAGGAAAAAGTTAGTACCAACTTCAAAATATTAAAATTTTAAAGCCTACAATAGCGTTTTAAAAAGAGCTGGAATTTTTTAAGCCATTGATCAATAACAATTGTGGAGAAACGCTATCGTGCAATGCTATTAATTACATATTGTGTCGTAGTGAAGTTAGCATTAACTTGTCTAAGCTAAAAATAAAAGAATGATTAGTCATGACACTACAAGAAAATAGGATATAACAACACTACCAGCACAATGTGCATTTTTCCTTCTTGTCGAAAACATGCTTTGACAACGTATCTAGAATATGGTAATTTTAATTTATATATCCATAATTTTGTTAACTATATTTACTCTTTTAGGTTCTTTTCGGTTTTTTTAGATATATAATTAGATAACAATTTCTTGTTTTGGAGAAGACTAATCTTTTTGGAGTTTTGACCGCAGAGTTTTAGAAAGAATGAATGATTTCTTACATTGAGATTAGTTTCATGAAACTGGTTGTTTGCATTACTCATATATTTAGAATCACGAAGTGATTGTGGAAGCACGAGCTGGATGACTGTTGGTTCATTCGTGAATAGTGGTATGTCTAAATGATCTGTATTTTGCCTGTTGATTTTGCACGTGGAGTAAATATTATTGGTACGACGACACTATGGATGAATGGTATCTTGTCAATTTAATGTTGAACTTGCATGCAAAATGATCATTGGCATCACTACGGCACTGTAGATGAATAGTACTGTGTCGGATTACTGTTTGAATTTATGTCTTGGATGAATAGTGGTCACCAAAAATTAATTTTAACTTCTGCTTAGTTTACTCGTTGGGGTCTTGACAATCTGTCCCTCTGAACTTCTACTCTTCTTTTACTGGTTTGGTTTTAACTGTAATGGCCGGCTTCTGGGAGAAAACATCTGAAGAGTCTAAAGACAAATCATCTTTATTTTTAGAACCTAACTGACTATTTGGTGTAGCTGGTGAGCTAAATTTGTAAGTTCAGAAGCTGACTTTCCTTTTGAGGAAGATGATTTTGACCTTCCTTGGAGGGAAGAGGAAAGGGAAATCTCTGAGAGTAACTATGTTGGAGGAACCATAAATTACTTAAGGGAACTCTTTGAGGACCTAGTCGAGGATTCATTATTGATTGAATTTGTCCAATCACTTGACTAAAATGACCCTAAACACTTCTTCATCATGACTGACATAATATCCCTTATTTTAAAGATCCATGACACCTTGTATTTAGCCATGAAGTGTAAAAGTAGAGGGAATCTTTCACCGCATTTGTCTTTCTTGTAGTGAGACTGGAATGGGAGTCCTAGACACAATCCACAAGTTATTATTTTTAATAATAGAACATTTTATGGGAACGCAAGTAACGTCACCTCTAGAATACATGATCTACCTAGTAATTTAATATGCCCAACCTTAAGTGATTTCAGGTGGAAAAAAAAAATGTTTTTATGTCTAGAATAATGCTTACGAAAGATAGTAATCAACCATTTTGGAAAGAAAAATTTATCAATGGATTATCAAACCTATTTGCCCACGAAATTAGACAAGTATTTGTTAATGAAGATGTTATCATCTCATAATATCCTTACTTATGGAAACATTATTATTAGGGTAAATTACATATAATTACCTTAACTATTGGGTCATTAACAGTTTCATACCTCATATTTAAAAAGTTTCAATGTTATACCTCATCTACGTATTTGTTACAATTTCATACCTTTCATCAGTTGTCTATTAATTCATCTGTTAAAATGCTGACGTGGCAAGTGATGGGACCCATTTTCTTTTAAAACCCCCCCACCCCGTGCCATCTCTTCCTCCCTCCCATGGTGCTCCTCCCCCTCCCCTTCCCCCTCCCCATGTTCATCTTCCTTCTCATCTTCCTGCATTGGGGTCGGGGAAGAAGCGATTTGGGTTTTTTTTTTTTTTTTTTTTTTTTTAATCTTTCTTTCTGGGTTGGCTTTGGTTGGGGGGGAGATGAACTGGGGGTTTTGAATGGGGGGAATGGGTGTGGATTTAAGGAGTGGGGTGTGTAGAGAAGGGAAGAGGGTGGGTGCAGAGCAGGAGGTGGAGGATGGGTGCGCAATGGGTTTAGGGAAGACATGAGGGGGAAGAAAGGGGTGGGTTGCAGGGAAGGTGGGGTCGGGGAAGATGAAGATGGGTTTTTTTTTCTTTTTTTCTTTCTTTTTTTGGGTTGTAGGTTGGGCTCAGGTCGGGGGAGAAGGAAGTGGGGGGCCAGGGGGTACAGATGGTGGGGTTGTTTTGGCGGGGGGCGACGGATGGATGATGGGGTTGTTTTGGCGGAGGGAGACGGATGGAAGGAAGGTTTTGTTGGGGGGGATAGACGGACGGACGGACGGACGGACAGAAGGTTTTGTTGGGGGGGGATGAACAGACGGACAAAAGGTTTGTTGGGGGGATGGACAGAAGGAAGATTTTTTTTGGGGGGGGGGGGGGGGTGGGGAGGGAGGGACAGAAGGAAAGTTTTGTGGGGGGAACAGGGGAAGATCTAAGGGGATGGGGTTTCCCTGGGGGGGGAGGGGTGGTGGGATCTGGGTTTGGTTTGGTTGGGTTTTTTTATTTTTTAAATTTTTTTAATATGTAGTTAATATTTATAATATTTAATTAATTTTTCTAATACAAAGTGGACCCCGCCTCATGCCACGTCAGCATTTAACAGAGGAATTGACAGACAACTGATGGAAGGTATGCTATTGCAACAAATTCGAAGATAAGGTATGACATTGAAACTTTTTAAAGATGAAATATGAAACTGTTAATAACCCAATAGTTGAGGTAGTTTTATATAATTTACCCTTATTATTATTATTATTATTATCCAAAAAGAAGGACTAAAACTATGTATTGATATGAAAATAACTATACAAGTCAACAAATATAAATTAAAAAAAATTGCTACATATGAGTTAGGAGCATTTTGTGAACAATAAGGTCTACCCCCTTTGCTCCCTCTAGTAGAAAATGCCCCACTAAAAACTCAAGTAAAAGATACTATAAATTCAAAAACGAAAGGAAATTGTTATTGGCACTCCAAATTCCTCATTCTACACTCCAAACTTTCTATATTTAGAAACAAAAATACTCTTGTGAGGAGTGTAGAATGAGATTTTTGAATTGCCAATAACACTTCCCAAACAAAAATAGGAATTTTGATACTAGCTAGTAAATTTTATGAGAAAAGTAAATCTAAAAAGCTGGTCTAAAAAAAACCAGTTAATAATACCTATTCTAAAAATCAAAGTAAAGATAAATGTTACAAATGTGGTGTATATATATATATATATATATATATATATGGTCATTATGGAAATAAATGCATTAACCAGCTAAAAATCTCTAAAGAAAAGAAAACAGATCTAATTACGATTCTAGAATTAGAATCCCACTCCATAGTCAAATCCTTCAAGCAACTCTGAATCCCCAAACATAAACATTGGATGCAGAGATAGTTGTTGTATAACAATTTTTGTTTAAAACAAACAGGAAGAAATTAATTAGTAAAATTGATGATTCAAAATTAAAATCTCAATACTTCAAAAAATTAAGAAATTAGTAAGTATTATAACTGTAATGTATTTTAACAATTTGAACTGTCTATCTTTTAGAACATCATTCATAGATCATCCTTGCAAAAAATTAGACAAATCCAAAACCATTAAGACATTCATTTGTAATGAAGAAATTTGACAAATACAGTTGTACAAAAAAAACCCTAAACCTTTAATCTAATGGTCATATGGTTTAAAATTTTGAGTGATTTTTGGTAGACATAATCTTTGAGGAAGACTAAAAAATAGATGGTTCAGCTCGTTGAAATACATTACGAAGTGGGCCCCACAAAAACTAGTGTAAAAAATTATGTAAAAAAAAAAAATGGTGTCACAAACTTGTTCCCTGTACGTATCATATACACGTTGTGGAACCCTACCCAAAATGACAACGTCCAAACAGGTTTGTGGAACCCTACTTAAAATGAGAAAGTTCAAATTAATAGGTTTGTGGAAAAAGGCATCCACAACGTTCTTAAGTCGTTGTAAGCGGATGTTTTCGACAACCTTTTCTGAACGTTGCCAAAAATAAACTTTAATAAGATATGTACCACAACGTCTGGTAAATGTTGTTAAAAGTTCCAAACTGTTCACAACATCAAGATATATAACATCCTGATGCGCGTTGTCGAAGGTCTTTCACAACGTTCATTGCCTGTTGTCAAATTATGTTTTTCTTGTAGTGTGAAGGAAACTTATCGCTTATGATCCTACTTTCCCTCGTGATGACTGATCCATCTCCACCTTAACTTCATAATTTGAAAGTTGGCATCCGTTTCTTCTTACATGCATGCATTGAATTTAGTGAGAAATTCAATTGAAACCAACCCTATACACGTATGCCAAAATGAAGGGCCTTAGTAGTGTTTAAGCGAGCGGCAGCACTAGTTAACTATAAGTGTGCATGCTAGAGGGAAACTAAAACTAATGATGTGCACCTGGTCTACAGTAATAGCTAGAGACTGAAGAAAATTTATATGCTAATAGAGATTTTAATAATTCTACTTATTATTACTGCCCCTTACATTCTCATAATTGTACTTACTTAATTATTACCCAAGACACCATTAATATCATGGCCTTCCTTTGTTCTATTTATACAAAATTGAGACATTATTGTTGGGACTTAAAAAGACTTCACTATTTTGGAGATGTTTATCTCACAAACAAGAATGCAATGCAGCGGAATTGATAGGCAAGAGAAAGAAAGAATACTCAAAGTATTACATAAGATTTTTTATTCACTCACAAACTTAGTACAAGAGGAAACACTCAAACACTCTTAGAAGCTTTGTTTGCTTCTTCTCACTTGGCACTTGGCATTCTCACTTCTCACTACTTGCTTTCTTGGCTGTTACATCACATAGCTTACCACCTCACCTATTTATAGGCAAGGTTTGCCAACTTTGGCATTGCTAGAACTTTCTAGCTAATGCTTAACAACCACACATTTTTACAATATTCTAGATCTTTCAACAAAAAGCCTTAGATATTTATGCATGCATTCTACCAACTTGAACTTTGCTAGAACTCTCTAGCATGTGCATGGATCTTTCTTTGTGTATGGACCGGATCAATTGTCTTGGGCCAAAACAAGATTACAATTCAACAATTATAACATAACCAAACTTCACAACGCACACAGCCTTTGACTGATCTCTATAATCAATCAAAAAAATCATCTTGATCATTTGGCTTTGGAGACGTCAGCAAGGCCGTATACAATCTGAGCCTGTCCTCTCCCAATGAAGAACACCTTGACACAGGTCTCCTAGGCCTTATAAAGGACAACGAAGTCAGCGTTAAACGGTGCTTGTACCTCCTCCAAGCCAACTGAATCGCCACAGCAGCCCAAGTCCTCCAACCAGGCGAGTAGTACCTTGCACTTCTCTTAACCTTTTCGTTCACGAATGTGTAACGGAAATGTTGTGTCACGTATTTCACATCCTCAGCTTCAAGGCTAAATGCCTCTGTGGTTTCAAGAGTGACTAATGTGGAGGAAGATGGTGGTAGTCTTTCTATAAAGGGCCTTCTGAGACACCATGACAAAAGCTCATCGCCGCTGAAGTTGCCAGGGCCTAACATGCAGCAACTTTTCACACCATCTCTGAGAACTTGGCTGCTTTGAAGGTGACCCCTTACTACAAACAGCATTCTTTGAACTGGATCTCCTTCTCTAGTTATCTGTATGAAGCACATAAAGGTTACTGCTGAAATTTGAATTGCGTAAAGAAAAGGCAGGACTAACCATTTTATTCTATGTACTAATGCTACCACATTTTACTTTGAAAGTTATCATTCAATGAGCGTGTAATAGAGTTAAACTAGAATCGAAGGTCTCTTGCTAGAATCAAACGTCTCTTGCTGTGAGTGTGGCCTAAGTTGCACATAAAACTATAAGGTCCACGAGTATGATCACAGTTCTTTTTAACCAACAATTATCATCTATGGAATTTGAACTTAGAACCTCCAATCCAACAAAATAAAGAATGAGTTTTGCTAGATAAATTGTCATATGCCACAGGCACATTTATATTAAAGAATAGTCATATTGGTAACTCACAGTTTCTCCTTTCGGGAATATAAGAGACTTCACGCGGTCACAAATATTCTCAAGAACCAGATCATCCATATGTTGGAACAATGGCACCTGAAACAAGTTTCAAAAACTACGGAATTATCTCTATATATTCTGTTGATATTATAAAAAAATAACTACCATGCATGCACCCATGTAGTAATGTTTGTACATAGAGGTGCTCAACTTTAGTTATATGGAGGCTGGCGCTAACCATTATTTGACTTAAGTCAATCTAGATTAGCAGTGGGTACAGAAACGTACCTGTCTCACTAAGTCCAAGCAAAGATGGTATTTGATGTCCCTCCTGAGGCCCTCAGGGAGATTTCTGATCATCTCACATTCATCTACGCCACGCATGGCGGCCCATCTCTGACGCTCGTAGTTTCGCACCCGCTGTCTAAACCCCTGAGGCAACTGCCTCTTCCTCATCCACCACTCTATGTTTCTCATCTTCAGTTGCATGGCTTGTTTCTTGGATGTTGTGGCATGCAAAAACACCTGTGCGTACATATTATGTTATCAAAATATGAATAAAGACTCTTGACAAGACGATATCATGTCTAAATGTGTCCTAGTTCATAGTTCGACAACGATAAATCCTAAAAATCTTGCAAAGTTCTTTACCTTTATGTTTCCTATCAACATGGTGACCAAAAGCAGCCCACTGGTTAGAACAATGATGTTGAAAACAACCTCTAACCACTCGGTTGAGCTTTCCAAGTTTCCAAAGGTGCTGCACATAATTAAATATAATTCAATCATTTAACACTTAACACAAAGGTTAATAAAGATAAAAAAAACCAATAAAAATAACTAAGAAAGGTTGGGAACTAAGGAGGTGAAAATGAATAGTGCCTGAGAGTCATTAGGCCCCAAAAGATGGGGAAAAGGATCTTCTCCAATCGGCTATCATTTGTGACCAGCTGAACAGTCCATGAATAAGCTCCATAATCGTAATGATCGGCACTGTCTAAGCACGTCGACCGTGCTTTTCTGTTCTCCGCCCAGGCTAGTCTCGCTGCTTCTCTTAGAGTGTTTGTCGCTCCATAGTAAATAGAGTCCTCGCAAGCTAATATTCTGAGGCCACAACCACTTGTTTCTCTGCATTGCTCTTTCAAGCATTTCTCTGCCCTTTGGATTCCTAACAAGTACCAACATGCTCCTGCAGCCTGCAAATTAACATCAGATTATAGACATAGAGAAATATAATTAAACATGTTTAAGTCAAGTGTGTCCCGTGTACCATCCTAAACTTAATTAAGTCTCTAAACTATAAACGCTAAACAATGGTACTTAATTTGGATGACTATAAAAACAAATTATGTTTAGAGTTTTGAAGAGGATGTCTTTGGAAACAGTATTTGCTCAGAAAATATAATTAGAGACCTTAAACTTTCTTAATCTATATTTGAAGTGAATTTCTCTCATGTTTATATTTAATTTTATTCATTACTTTTGTTTGATTATACAATATGATGAATATGATGATGATCAGAAATAAAAGGTTTTTAAGATGAGAGCAAACGTATTTGATTATTATTTTGCTAGTTGTAAAAATCGGATATAAAATTTGAAGAACGAGTGGGTGAGACAATGCTTAAAAAGGTCCAACTTTTTGCCCTCATTCAGAAATTTTTTATTGTGATAGGAACAAAGGTAGTACATTACGTGTTTTTATGTAAGTGGTAGAAAATTTTATGTTTTAATTTATTAAGTTTTTAACACACATATTCCACTATTTGCATAATAACACATGATGTATTATCTCATGTGCTGATCATACTAAAAAATCTCTTGACGTTGAGAACGATTTCCAATCACATGCATCACGGTTTTGGACAAATTCTTCTTGTTTTCAATTCATGATTAATCATTCATGCCTTGGGTACATTTTGTTAAGCCTCTTGATCTTATCTTTCTCTGTATTGTGGGGTTGAAGTGGACTACTTTTCACCCACCGAAAACCCTAGACGTATGGCCTACCTGCATGGATCGAAAATCCAACATATTTTTACATTAAAAAGAGAATGTTATAGACCTTGTATTTTGTTTTGTCAGATATATATTGTGGGCTCAATATTATTTTTTGCGAAAGAGAAATTCTTCAAACTGCCACCTAATATTAGCAAATTACTCATATTACAATACCTTATTTATTATAATTATAACTTATGTTCATGAAATATAAACTATATCACCTATTATTTTTGTAAGACATTATGCGACTGTCACACTCAAATTGATTTCCAGGATTGCAAACTCTCCCTTATTTTAGTATGTTATATTAATAAACTGTCAATATTAAAACCTCTAAGCATTAGTTTACCTAATTAAAAATATCTAACAATATAACATATCAAATCATATGAATAAATTACCATCTTAAATTATAGTTAGACTCCCTATATATACAAAACAAACTATCGAGTGTGAGAGAGACGGTGGGATTTATGGAAGATGAATACTTACATGGGCAGCGACAAAATATGCAATCAAGTTGAGGGCTATCCCCCACCAAACAGTTCCAAAAATGTAGCCAGAGAGATTTTGCATCCGACGCAGTAGGCAGACAGAGTGATAGATCTTTGGGAGATATTGGAAGAAAAACATCAAGAACACTGTCATCACTACGGTCACCGATCCTCTCTCCAATAGCGAAGGAATTACCACCCACAATATTATCTGAAATACAAATTAGCTAAAACACTTCGTTTCAAGGGGTACTTTGATTCAGGTCCAAAAAATTTGAGTTGTTGCTGAATTTAGTCCAGTTCCTTAATTTTAATTTATGCATATTCGCTCAAAATTTTAATTTGAATATATAAATATAAAAATCTAACCAATTTTATGTAAAATAGTTACAATAAAATTGATATGTCATCATATATGATACCTATACTAACAGATTGATAAAATACATTTAAATTGTGATATAAATATCTATGAAAATAAATAAAAATTAATCTACCTATCATCCATGAAAATAGTTTTTCAAAAATTCCATTTTCCATAGATTTATAAATCCATACTAGTATATAGGTTGATATATATATATATATATATATATATATATATATATATATATATATATATATATATATAATCTACAATGTCGACTAGTTAACACATGTCATAGAGGTAGTAAAAATGAGATGTGAATTAGGAGCAGGAAAAAGGAGAAACAATATTTAATTCTTATATTTAATCTTAAAATTGGGTAACAGATAAACCTATAAATAAGGGATGACATTTATCACAATTTAACAAAAGGATATTATATAAAAAAAAGTTGATGTGGATAACCAGTAAATGAACCTAACCCAACAAAGCGGACCAAACTCAATAATAACTCACAAATTGAACTTATATCAAGTTTACTCTAGTTTCAATATAAAAAAAAAATGAGAAAATTAGAATTAGATGCCTCATTTTAGACTTTTATAGACTAAACATTTATGCTTTTTGAGTTTTTTTATTAAGCTTTTGAAACATTTGATTAAGATACTTAGACTTGAACTACTTCAGATTAATTGAAATTAATTTACATTTAAATATATGCTATATATTTTAAATAATTTCAATATATTTAAGTTTAAAAATTTAAACTTTTCAAATCTAAATGTACACCCATGCCAAATGGTAACGTACCAACATTAAATGAAAACATACCAACGTCAAACGAAAACATACCCACCCCAAATTAAAACGTACCCAATTATAAACTATATTAAAATGAATATTCATCTTTTTGGAATGTTTAAAAATATGTTTGATTCATACACAATGCTCTAGATAGTCTTGTTTTTTGGTAGATAAGTCTCTGGAACAACTTTTAGTTGATCGGAGATAAATCCTTATTATTGTAGATAATGCTAAATAATAACGATAAATCATATAATTTTGAATTAACAAAAAGGCTATTGTCCGTTGATTAATGACTCTTTCTATAAAAAAATTAAAAAATTAATTAAAGTAATTTAAACTTTTACATTGTTAACGACTCTTTCTATAAAAAAATAATTAATGAAGGTAATTCCTCATTATTAGGACAAAAGTAATAAAACTTATGTTTTGAAAACAAACGTACCAAAAATTCAAATGTACCAAAAACTAAATGTACCAAAAATTCAAATGTACCAAGAAGCCAAATGGACCAAAAATTCAAATGTACCAAGTAACTAAATGTACCATTATAATCAAATGTATTGATATAACCAAATGTACCTAACAACGAGTTTTGTTATGTTCTATTTAATTTACTAAAATAAATATTTTAATAAAAAATAAAAAAAATCTTAAATCATCATAATAAGAGATGCATAAAAATAGAAGGAAAAAAAGGAATGCTAACTTGAATAGACTTCTAATGAAATAAAATTAAAGTACTAAAATTGTGGGGAAAATGTTTAATCAAATTTGCAAAAGGAATAGATGTTTAATCTATAACATTTAAAAACGAGGCGTTTATATCAAAGCGTCCCTAAAAAAATGTCTCCTTTTTGTAAGAGCAGCATGGCAAATTTGGTCTACATAAAATGTTTTATTAGTATTGGAAAATGAACATATTCGTTGATTTTTTTCAAAATAAATAATTTTTAATACGAGTCACATTCTACACTAAAAATGAGGTGGGAGAGTTAGTGCCTTGATGAGAAAAGTTCTAACCACTAAGGCAATCCACTACTTGTCAAAAAAAAATTTAATTAAAAATTTAATTAATAATTAAAAATTAAAAAAAATAAGAAAATAAATTAATGATTAAATGCCATAATCATACCTTTTAAAAAAAATCATAACAAATAAAGAAAAACAGGGACCCTATATTTCTTAAGCAAACCAAATGCTTTAGACAAGAATTTTTCCATCACGCCCTCATTCATTTTTTCACCGCGTATTACTCACAAGAAAACTAAAAGGAGGGTGTATATAGCACCACATGTTAGGATTTAAATAAGAAGATATTGGGGCTCAAAATTATAGTGCAAAGAAAAACAAACTGTTTTATGTATATGTTTTACGTTGTCTTTACTCTATACCCTTTTGAGTGTTGCTAACTTGTTATCCACACACATTTTTTTACCTTTCACACACCCTTTGTTAATTTCTGTCATTTGATTATTTTTAATTTATTCAATCCGATGGTCGAACATTGAAAGGTGTACGCGGAAAGTAAAAATGGGTGTGTGGATAACACCATCCTATCTTTTTTCTGGATACGTAGAGATTACATAGCTCACATGTTACAACCTCTCCTCTCTGCAAAATACGTATGCAGTGTGCTGTATGCATAAAGACAGCAAACCTTAAACAAACGGACCGCATATCTTTGATAATGATATGGAGAGAACCCACGACAATTATCACAATAAGGACAGCAAACGGAAAAAAAATAAAAATAAGGACAAAAGATAATGATGATGATTAATAAACATAGTAATGATGATTAATAAACGATTACCTTTAATAATCCACCACAAAAAATTTGAACAAACTAAGGGATGAGAAGTGAATTAAGCTTCATAATAGGCAAACAATAATATAGTTCAAATTTGATTTTGGCGAGAATCGAACATAAAACTTTTCACTTATAAGTGAAGAAGAATACAATCAGAACGTAGTACTAATTCACAATATTAATTATATTTAGACATGCTAAATTCACACAACTCCACTTAAGCTCACACACTCACTGTCATGGAGATAAGTTTTACCGTCATGTGGGACCATCAATATTAGTCATACATGCGGAAGTAACTATGTTGTAATAGCATCAACTAAAATTAATTAGTGAATTCTGACCTGGGGTAGTGGGATAATAACAAAGAGGTCAAACAGAAACCCCTTCTTCGACTTCAAGTACTTGAGAGCCACAGACCTTGGACTAGTGTCGCGCAGCCCATTGGCTCCTCCACCATCCCCACCAACCATGGCCGTGAAGGAGTAGCGTTTGGCCATCTTCAGCTGCAACCACATGTTCCACAAGTGCAACACGTCCGTCATGCAGCGGAGCACCGTCACCGTGATGGCGAACCACCCGTCCACCAACAGGCACATACAGCTCTGGCTAATGGATAAGGCATAGAAGAAGAGAGGGTCTATGATGAGCCCCGTTGCACACACAAGGAGGAAAACCCTGTTCCATTCTTGAACCCATTTCGCTCTCGGGTCGAGAACTTGGCCGAGTGACCAACCGGGCCTCCTCCTCTGGCGCGATGAACACATGTTGTTATACAAGCAGTTCTCAAAATTTCCTCCATGAGATGTACTACTTCCATCACTCTCTTCGTCGTCTTCTTGTACCTCGTGGTCTTCGTGATCTTCAGTTTCAGATTCATCGTCGGAGATGTAGTTATGCATGCGTGAAGAAGTCTGAGAAATTTCTTGCTCACTAGGCATGGTTATGAGTAATGGGATGGGAGGAATTAAGGTACGAGTTCTGATGAGCAGCTTTGAAATGATATGTGTTCGCGTAAAGGACAACAATAATTGGAGAGATGGGAAGGAAACAGTGAATTAGGCAGGGGGAAGAGAGGGTGATGACACATTTGATTGTGAACTTACCAGATTGCCCTCCGGTTAAATCCACTCTGGAATTTTTGGTTACTGAGTTGTACAGGGTGATGTATACTTGTTTGACAGTTCACCAATTACCCCAAACCATATATGCATCAAGTCGGACCCGACACTGTCATTGATGTTGCTTTACAAAATTCGAGTTGAGCCAAAATTTCAAGAATTCCAAGCATCCAAATGGGGATATTTCCTCAATTTCTTGAAGACCTACAAGCACAAGTTGCAGACATCACAATTATATTCTCACTAAATAAGGAAAAATGCTAGGTGCTTATACCTTTGTTTGGGTCTTCTTTGTTTCGATAATTGGGTGAATTAGTGATTGTATTTGTTAATTTTATTTCCAATTTCAATTGAGTAAACCTGACTCGCTCATTCATTTTCTTTCATAGATTAGTGTAATTCATGGTTTTTTTTTTTTTTTTTTTTTTTCAATAGATAAAAACAAACTTCAATATGAGCTAATTTTTTTGCCCTCCATTGGAGATGAGTTTTTTTTTTTTTTTTATCAAAAAGACTATATCCCACCATTTGGCATTCTATTGTAGATGACCTTAGTCTCCTTGGTCACTTGAAATGCAAAAAGGGAAAGAAAAAAAAAAAAAAAAAGACACATGGGAGCTAAGAGGATGAGAAGTGTTGTATGTAAGTATCACTCCATGAGCAGCTAAGAGTATTTAAGGAGATGTTTACTTACTAAGAATGAGCATAAAAAGAAAGAAAATCCTTCCAATTCATGACTTCCCCATTAAAAAGAAATATATGGGTCATATATACCTCAAAATTATTAATTCAATACCCTCAAAACAAAGAATGAGTTCAACTAGGTGAAATTAGTTGAAATGGATGAGCCCATATTTGTGATAAGAATTGAAATGCTCAAGACTGGGTCACATGGACGAATTTAATTAACATTATCCTGCCCAAAATGAATTGCAACATGTTTTAGAAATATTTTATTTTTTAAACTAAGGAAGTATCTCATTACACATAAATGGCAGACTAAATAAAAAAAAATCTTTAACGTTAAATATAGTTGATTCGTTATATAAAATCTCATCACGTATGGACTGCTTTACGTGATTTGCTAGTGTATATTGTGGTACATGAAATGGATTTTGTTACTTATGAATGTAAATTAGTTAAAAGTGGTATCATTTTAGCCATATGAAAGTAAGGATTATAGATTCTCCTATATGAAAAACAATTGTGTATAATTAAAGTGATTTAATATGTATTTATTATTCAAAAACTCCTATTCATCAAATTGAGAGGAGTAGTCATCTTTCCTAACGATGGGTGGGTAATTAATTAGAGCTTTTTAAGGAAATTAATCCTCTTATATATCATAGGGTAAGGATGGGGAGATTAAATTTGTAGACCAAATTTTGCAAACTAAATGATATATAAGTTGATGATTAGATTATTACTTTAATTACTGATTAATGTACTTATTCTCATTGGACACATCATTTAGTTTACAAATTTAGTCTACCTAGCATTACTCTATATCATATGAAAATGTACGTACTCATCTATTGTGTCACTAACGTAACATGCGTGTAACGTGCAAAAGATCGAGAGAAAAACCTATTTCTCGACACTAAAGGTTCGCCTACATAATGATCTATACACTTATTATATCTTTGTTGATTTGAAGATTAATTATCAAATGTGTTTACTGAATTTCCTTTCGTGCATGTTATTGGGAAAATCATAAAGTTTTAGGCCGGTTTCAGTTTATGTATTGGTTGAATCATGGATTCCTGCAAGCCTTGGTTTTGTTTTGATCAGTTGAGTGAATCAATTTATTTTCTCTCGTTTGTTTTCTGTTTTGGTCGTGGGGGTATATATGTCTCACACACAACTCGTTGGAAAGAGATGAACATTCTGATCTGGCTCTCATATAGTTTCAAACACAGCATGTGATAAATGGATGCAGTGGTCCACAATTCTATGCGTATGTCTTGTTTCAGTTGTGTGGGGATCATATAATTGGTTCCATGTAAAGGAGAGAGAAGAATTTTGGTTCAATTGTTGGATCAAGAGTTGAAAATATAATTGTTTATTTATTAGTTTTTACAACAACGAGAAAACAAAGTTCTGAACATTTTTGAGATCTAATTAATCAACCTGGCAGTTGTCTGTGGTTATAATCTTCCAAAATTCCAGAGGTGAAGTGAAGCGAAGATTGTTTAGCATGTTCACAAATCTATGCTGTGATAGGGTTAGCTACTAAGCTTGGTTAGACTGCACCTCCAAGTCTCGAAAGCTAAAAGAAAGACATATATATAGCCACTCATCTCTTGTCATAGATCACCTGTGCATCTTTGGTTCTCCACAGCATAGAAGTCTTTCTCTGTTGGCATGGTTTCACGAAATATATTTTCATTTATTGCGAGGATGTGAAGAAATGTACATCCTACGTCGGAAATTTATCAAGATAAATGGTTAGTACTCCTACAATTGGTTATAT
Source organism: Pyrus communis (assembly GCF_963583255.1). Taxonomy (NCBI): domain Eukaryota; kingdom Viridiplantae; phylum Streptophyta; class Magnoliopsida; order Rosales; family Rosaceae; genus Pyrus; species Pyrus communis. The sequence continues at coordinate 19,742,891 of NC_084816.1, forward strand.
AATAAAACATCAACTTTCTTTAGTTATATATGTTGAAATGAATAATTTTCAAACTGTGGATTTGATATTGAAAGATTGGATGCTGAAACAAAATTGACCCCGCAAATATACAGACATACATATATATATATATATATATATGTGTGTGTGTGTGTGTGAATCTTTTAACAAGAGGGATCCCCATTTTTCTAAAAAAATAGGAACACTCTCTTAATCGTTGGATTTAACTTTAATGAAATTGTGTGGCCTGTGATTTAATCTTAACCACACAATTTCATTAAAGCCAATCCAACGATCAAGAGGGTGTTCCTTTCTTTTTTTTTTTTTTTCAAATGAAGATCCTTCTTATTAAAGGGTGTATATATATATATGGGTGCATATGCAACTTATAATTGCCATAAAACATATGTACGGCTTCCGTTTGGCATAACTGCGTGAGAGTGATCTTGGGTAGCTCCCATCCCCATATATTCCTTTTACCGCCTCAAAATATTCCAGTATTTGGGAAAATAACCAGAAAATTAAAATCACGACGTTGTAAATCCGTAACACTGTAAAGGGTAGTTTGGGAAATGAAAAAAAAGTGATGTAGACATAGAGCTAATTATGCTAGGTACAGAGGTGGGGAAACAAAAGAAGAAGGGGTGGGGGCAAAGAGTAGTATTGCGGGGGAAACGAAAGGAAAGGGACTGGGGAGGGACATGGCAGCAGCCACACATAAGTTCGAAGAAGCTAGGTTCCATGCAGCTTCGTCCCTTCGTTTGTTTCCTCATAATTATATTTTATCGCTATCTGTCAAAGTATATGTGAAGACCGTTGCTTGTACAGCAACCTTCTTGGACAATGGTCACATTTCGAAATTCTGAACCATATATCTAATAATCTAACTAAGTGCGTAACTCAAAACAAACTCTCTTTTTTCATCTGGCTGTATGTATCTCTGAATAATCTGTCCATTTGCATTACAGTGATCTCCCCGCCAGGCACTATATACTTTTGTCTGTGTGCATGATGATAACTGAGAATTAGGAAACGCAGTCTTGACCTCTGCATGCATGGAATAGTTAATTGTCATGCGACTACCAAGGAGTACTACTGATTACTAAAGTTCTCACTTGACTAGCTATTTAATATTATGGTCTAGTGGTATTTCATTCATTTGTAACTTTGTAAGCAATAAATCTTAGGTTTAGGTTTGAGTCACACCAATGGCGAATTCAAACCATTTATGGCTAGTCCATTGTGTGGTTTAATTTACTCCCCACCCCTTATTGTAAGTAAAATAGAATGTATTAAAAAACAAAAAGGTTGCAATGCCTTAATAATAACCACAAATTAAGCCGACATAAGTGCTAATATTGGGGGTAATTACTTTAACGAATACTATGTAAACATATGTAAATTCCTGCAGTCAATCCCTATTCGATCCGAAGCTACGTACTCTATTGAAAGTTTTGTCAATTTAAGTCACTCGACTTGCTTGTAATACTTTTTGAAAGGAAGATTGACCTTTTAATTGAGTTTAGAATGTGATTATTTTTTCCGATGTGCTCTCGCTTCTACATCTAAATTCAGATTGAAGGGAAGGAGAGCTCTTCAATGTTAGAATAAAGCCCCATTTTTCCAGACAATGAATTAAACCCTGTTTGCCCATCTCTTGCCATTGACTTGGCTCAACCCAGAGCCAGAGGCCCTGGCCCAATATACAAAACCAAAATTAGGCCACAATTGTTAATAGTTGAAATCACATTTTGGTACTTAAACCGCTGAAAACAGTGCCAACGTACCTTGCTTCACCGTTTCCACTGTCATCGCCCTTTCAAAATTCCCCGCCACCGTTCCTTTTCCCGGCTGCCAAGCTTCGCTGAATCAGCTTCTACATTCGCACTCACAGTCGTCTTCGCAACACTATAACGCAGGTAATCATCTCTCGCGCTATCGACTGTTTGTTTCCCGAGAAAACACAGGAAAAAGAAAAGAACTCGGTACTTGACTACCGAATCCGTTGAATCGCTTACTGTACTACTTTAATTTTTTCTTCCAACTTTGTTTTCACAGAATTCATCAGCAACTAGAGAATTGAACTTTCACTATGATTATTTGTTCTTCCTTTTCCGTATTTACTCTGATTATGTTCTTGTGCTGCTAAAACCCTGCGTTTTAGGGGTTTTTGGATTTCGGTTTTCAGTATTCGAATTGAGATTTTTTTATTATTTCGATACCGAAAGTTGCATGTTGGGGTTTTTCATTTACTGCAACCTTTTAGCAAATTCGTTTCTTGAAACTGGAATATCTGAATATTTTTCCTTTCAATTATTTGGGTTTTGAGTTAAAAATAATGCGGTGGAAATGCAGGTGTTGGTAAAATAAAATTCTAGTCGAAATTGGGGCGTTTTAAGATCATAATTGTTCTGTGGTTTCGACGTGTTATGCGAGATGCATAGAGAGTTCATAACCTGCACCCCGATGTTAGTGCTCCTGCCCAGAGCAGGGCACAGTCTTTCACGTGATGTTCACCTCCCGCACCATACACTCATCTTGGATCCAAGTTAGGTGCACAGTCATGTCGTACAGAACACTTTAGGTGGTTCCGACTCATGTGCAGGTGTAGTGATTGAGTTGTAGATTTGAGCTCTAGATTCAGCCGTACAGGTCACGTTAGGTGACTCCGACTGACATGTTACTTGCATTGATTTACATTACCTAGGTTACTTACATTTTATGTGGAGGCATTCGACATGGCATATTTCTGAACATGTTTTCGATATATATGTATATTCTATTTTCTAGGAAACTATACAGGTTTTACTGCAAGGAGTTAGAATTTTTGGTAATGAAATGATTTTGAAAAGCTTTGTTTTTGCCCACTCACACTTTTTGTTTTGCGCCCCTCCAAGTTCTAGTTAGAAGCAGCTTTGGTGGTTCACGAGGACTTGACGGTGGTTTTGACAGAACATCACAAATGTAGGATCTTTGGATGTTGTGTAATTAGTATTCGTTCTTTTGGACTGCACTTAGGCTTTCTGTGCTCTGATTATGTTTATCACACTTAATCTCACACTAGTGTATTACTTTAACTAGTTTATTTAGTAGTTTGGTTTTTATTTATTCGTACTTTTATTATTATCTTTTGCTTCTGCACTGTGCACATGACTACGTCACCCTCACGTGACGGCCACCATGCCTTGATTTTGGTCTAGGTGTGTCAAAATCTTATGTCATGATGATCTATGAAAATTGAGGATTTTGTAAAAGGAATAACATGCAAGCTTTGAGTTCCATTGGCAAGGTTTAAACTTTTGAGAAAGACTTCACAACCTTGATAAAAAAAAAACTCTTTCATTTTGCATATCCTTGCACATTTAACATTTTGTAATAGAGTAGTAGTGTATGAATGTTTGTTTATTAGGCTCTTATTTTCGAATGTGATGTAGTACTTAAACGACAAATGTGTTTTAATGTTTTGAAGTAATATTTATGTGGCAATGTCTGATATGTGCAAATTTAAGAAAAAAAATATATTTTTCTTAACGGGTCATAACGGGCGCCTGTTAAGATAATGGGTGAGAGACGACACGATCCGTTAAGATAACATGTGTTACATGAAAACGATAAAAATGACCTGTTTGCCAAGCCTAGTTACGTGCCACCTCATAAACCCATCTTTAAGAAAGATGCAAGAGAGGAAGAAGAAAACACGAGGGATAGCATATAAAGACCATCAATCTGTCGCTTACAACTGACACCGGGTTTCAAAATATTAAAAAAATAAAATCTATGTCACTTAGAACCGACGCAGGCTTTAAAATATTTAAAAACAATAATTAGTGTCGGATAGAAGCGAAACCAATACTTTATGTCACTTAAAGGTGACACTATTTTTTTAAAGCGACACCATTATTTAAAAATTATTAAAATGTATGTCGGTTATAAGCCACATTAAATGTTTACGTCAGTTAAAAGCAACATAGACAGTTTATGACACTTACAAGCGACAGTAAATCCGACGTCATGTTGAGTAAGTGTCGGAAATGTCTTGTCCACCACTATATTATATTAAAGCGACGTCACCTAGTGACACAATAAGTCCATTTTGTAGTAGTGAATGCTTGTGCTTGTAGTGTCTATAAATGTGGGTGTAACACAAATAAATAAATTAAAATATAAATTAATAAAAAAATATTGTCACATGATCCGCTAAACTTGTTCCACTACACAGATTAGTAGACACATGAGAGATAGCGTTTTTCAACAAGTAAATGCTATGTTGAGTTTTTTCCAACAACCCTGAAGACATTGACTACTTCTTGGGAGATCTCCAAGCTTCTCGCAAAACTCTTCCCTAATTCTACTACACATTTCTCGCAACTCCATCTCATCACCCGTAAGCTAGTCATGAGTAATGTGAACCCAGCATTGACACAAAGTAACATCTCCGATGAGCTTCCACGTAGCCATTTTTTCCACAAAAAAAATTATATGAAAGCTTTCGTTGAAAGTGTTGAAAATATTGAAATGTGGTGTAAGGTGGAAGATGTTGGTTAGGTATTTATAGAAAAAAATAATAAATTTTTTTATGTATTTTAAAATTTTTTTATTAATTTTTATTATCTTAATTAATCTGGACCATTGGATTTGAATACAACAGCCCAGATGTTGACACATGGGCCAACAATCATAATTTAGACCCTTTTTTTATTCTATCTTTTTTGGAACGAAAATCGTCGACTGTTGATCACATCAACTAGCCATTAGGTTCGAAATTCAAATTTTTCTTTTTTTTCCATTGGAAATCCAATGGTCCAGAAAACTAGCTGTTGGAAATCCAACGGTCCATAACGAGACATGTGGCCACTCACGGATACAAATTGATGCGCTGCAAAGGTGGGTCGCACTGCCTTTTTTTTGTCAGGGACGCGCCCTCACTCATGCATGTTTCACACGTGCCTAACACAAAAAAAATTTCAGTAGGCTTTGAAGTCATGCTGACACAAGCCTGACATCAGATGGCCCGTCCTATAACTCATCACATTTTTGGCTGGCCTGGAGATTGGCTTGGGCTGGGTGCCAACCTATTCAACTGGGCTGGAACAAAAAAAAAGGAGGCTAGCCTATTTGTGTGATGTGAGTCGGCCTACCTATATGGGGTGGACTTGCTCTGAGGGGATATGGAGTAATTTGAGGAATGGAGGTAGTAGTAGATGGTTTAGACAGTGATGCAAGAAAAGGAAAACTGTCTTGACATCAAACCTATGAAAACGTATTTGTGTGCCCCGAGAGAAAATTTGGATGTGGGATGAGCATATGTGGCATAAGCGGGACTTCCAAAAACGCGCATGTGGTGGTAGGAAGGTGACTTTTTGTAGAGGAGAACTCAAAACGAGGAGAAATTTTTCTTGTGCTCGTAACATATATGTGGTACACCACACGTGTTATTATATAAGTGGTGGGAAGTTATATTTTTTATGTTATTAATTTTTTGATACTAGAATCTCACAATTTGTATAGAGACAGGTGGTATACCATCCCGTGTTCCAAGCACATTGAAAATTTCTCGAAATTTGTGGAGCAAGGGTTTTTAGTAAGACGGTATAATGGTTATTTCTCTTTACTTGTAAGTGAGATGCCTTTTTTTTTTTTTTTTGAACAAACGATATTATCTACACTAAGGGGGAGGGGTGGGATTAGCCTCACAATGGGCTAACAATGATGTGATTCAAATTCTCCTTTGGCGAGAATCAAACCTAAGACCTCTCACTTACAAATGAAGAGGAATATCACTACACCGTAGTACTAAATGGCAAGTAAAAGGTCTTGTGTCTTATATTTGATTCTCGCCAAAGGCGAATTCGAACCACATTATTGCTAGCCCATTGTGTGGCTTAGCTCACTCCCTAGCCCCCTTAGTGTATATAATTTCGTTTGTTCAAAAAAAAAAAAAAAAAAGGTGTAGGGATATGATTTATAACCATCCCCCTAAAATTTAAGAGCTAGATTGGATTGAAAACGGAGGGTTGTAGCTACCTCAAGAAGATGCCAATGTTTTCTTTTTACCACACCATTTTGTTGTAGTGTGTAGACACAAGTGCATTGGTAAATGAAACCATGAGCAAAGAAATCCCGCATACAAAAAAAATTTCACCCATTATCGACTTGTATTTGTTGGACTTCTGTTTGGAATTGTGTTTCAACACAAGCAAAAAAAAAAAAAATCTTGCAAAGGTCTTTTGTGTTTCACGTTTATGGTGCATAAAAAAAACCCAAGTAAATCTAGAAAAGTCATCAACGATGGATAAAAAATAATAAGCCCCAGCAAGAGTGTCACATCCCAACCCTCAGCTCCAACTATATTGTCCGCTTTGGCATTCCCTGCCCGAAGACAGAGCTACCGCACGGTTTTGTTCCTGTGGACCGGTACCTAGCCGTAGCCAGCGCCTACTCTCCCCTCAGGGAGTCCACAAAAGGCCTAGTTGAAAGTGAAGGTTGGCAATGGATATATAAGGCCCAAAGACCACGCCCTCACGGGCGATGTGGGATACTACAATCCACCCCCCTTAGGGAGCCCGACGTCCTCGTCGGCACACCACGACCGTGAGTCTGGCTCTGATACCAAATTGTCACATCCCAACCCTCAGCTCCAACTATATTGTCCGCTTTGGCATTCCCTGCCCGAAGACAGAGCTACCGCACGGTTTTGTTCCTGTGGACCGGTACCTAGCCGTAGCCAGCGCCTGCTCTCCCCTCAGGGAGTCCACAAAAGGCCTAGTTGAAAGTGAAGGTTGGCAATGGATATATAAGGCCCAAAGACCACGCCCTCACGGGCGATGTGGGATACTACAAAGAGAGAGATGTTTTTTAGGACATCACAATACAAAAGGAAAAAAGGACTCCACGTTGAAATAGAACTAGTAACAAAAGTTGGCAAGTTTGTTTCGCCAACGAACAAACTTCACACCGCCCTCCATCTTCGTTGGTTCATGTACTTAATAAGGATGGTTTGCTTTGTCCTCCTGGTTCATGTTAATTTAGGTTGCAGTATATAGGGCGACACTTGAACTCGATTCTTGTGTCTCTCCTTATCCCCTTTGTTGTTTGTTTGTGATGTTTTGTTTGTTAGCCTTCTGGTAGGCTTTCGGTGTATCCTTCTGGCTTTTGCCGGCTTGTTATATATTGCCTGCTTTCCAAAAAAACAAAAAACAAAAAAAAAAAAAAAAAAAAAAAAAAGTAAATCAATTTGAAAAAAGTGCTAGTAAGTAGTTGAAGATGGCAGAAGAAAGGTTATGAGGAGATGACAGGCAGGTTTTCGGGAATGGCCAGTGGCAAAATGGTGAATAACTCAAAGTCGAAACCTAATTCATATCCAACACAAGTAGTGCAATTCATAGACCAACTTTAGGCTTAATAATAATAAAGGGGTTTTTTTGATATGGGTACAAAGTAACTAAAAATTGAACCCATTTCAAAAATCAAAAGTCACTAAAAACTGAACCTATTTTAAAAGGTAGTCTATAAAATTAGATCTATTTCAAATTTTTTCTAATAAAATAATGGGTCGAGAATGAGAGTCTTGAGAGGTGCGTATTACGTGGGGTTAGCCTTTGGTATTTTTTTTAATTCATTTCTGCCTTGTGTATCAACTTTATATTCTCAATTCTGTCGGTTTGTGAATTTTGTTTCCGACGATCTTTCTAATTATGAGTCACATCGGTTGAACTGATATGGACTACTCAAGTTTCTATGGAAATTTGGGTTAAAGTCATTCGATATTTATGTAATGGATTGAGACAACATATTTAAGTTAGCCAAAACTATAAGAAGAGAATTAGAAATTGAATGCAATCCCGTAAAAAATAAGCATATTGTTTTAGCCCATTAAACTGTGCACATGTACGAATTGCACGACTTAATTTAAAAAGTAAAAATGAAGAATGCTAGCAACCTCTTTTTTTTTTTTTTTTTTTTTTTTTTTTAAACAAAAGCAACCTTCTCTTGCGACTTTATCTTTGTACCATTTTGGCTTTCCTTCCCATTCCGTTGTTTGATGATCAGAATCATCCACTTTTTAGACATCATTTAACAATCATCTATGTAAAAATAACTAAATTCTAAATCGTTTAGTCATCTAATTATTATCCAATATGTTGATAACGAATCATGTATCTCATTTAAGCAATGAAATTTTGTCAACGTTAATCGAACAACTAAACAACTTTGATTTGACTGATTTTTTGCAAAATGGATCTTTAAATTATGATTAAGGAAGTGAGTTTTGATCATCAAATAACATTATAATTTAGTAAGAGAGCTAAAAAGGTAAACCAAGAAGGCTCAAACAAGAATGTTGTTGTCATTCCACCTACAAAAATAGTTGAAAATATGGGAGCAAATATTAAGTTTTGGCTAAAACAGACTGATAGTCTATGTGGTGATAGGGTATCAGAAGATAGTTTCGTGGTAAAAAAGTAAGAATTCAAACCCTTGTGGTGAAAACCGTTTGCAAATTTAACTCAAAAATGAAATTCTCATTAATTCTCCATTAGATGCGGGGATAAAATTGTCCAGCCCAACTCTTTATTTTGTTTACCTTCTTATCTCTTCGTCTTTCATTACTCTCTAATTATAGCTTCACCTTCTCCCCCCTCTCTTCAACCATTTTTAAGGAGAATTTGAACCAGTATAGCAATTATGTCCATCCCCATTGTTGCAACAACTGCCCTATCCATTAAAGTTAAATTGATGATAGCTCAGGTGCTGAGATTGGCCTATTTCTTCGAATGAGGATCCTTTTTGTGAGGCTTTTGGGGATCCTCCAATCACATCCGTTTATGTACATCATGCAGCCAATTTTCGTCAAATACTGTTTATATTTAATTTTAAATAAAAAAAAATCTACAATAATTTATAACCGCACGATATACGATAAACGGATGTGATTGAAGGATTCCCAGGATCCTCACAAAGAGAATATGGAGAGGATCCTCATTCTATTTCTTCCAATTTCTTCAATCTCTTATTGAGGCGTCATGAGACCTATATCTAGATAATAAATAAAAAACAGTGTAGAAATTGAACTTTTGGGTTTGCCGAAGATGGTGCCATGTGAATCGGTCTTGAGAGTGTGCGAGAAGGACGGGTCATTGGGAGAAAGACATGGTAATGACCTTGAAGGCCGGTTTGTTGACGGTGGATTTGAGAAGAGAGAAAGTTGGCTTTGACAATATCTGCATAGAGAGGTAGGGGCTGGACTTTTTATTCGGACATCGAACCAAAATTTAATGGCAATCTCAGTTTAGGATCAAATTTGTTAAGAGTCTCTACAACAAGATTTTAAACCTAATTTTTCTAACGCGGAGGCTATCTTCTGAATGGAGTAGGATTCTCTCCCCTTCAAATTCCTCTCCCTCCTCTCTCACTTTCTCCTTTGTCTTTCTCTCTCTATAAGAGCACTTCCAGTGTGTAAAGGCTCCCCTTGGCAATAGGCAATTCAATCCCCTCAAGTGAATAGTAACTACCTTTAATGAACAGTAGTTGTCTTTTGCATCTCCATCCCTAACTGAATAGCCATGGCAATAGGTAATAAAATATTAGTATTTTTTATTTTATAAAATAATAAAAAATAAATTTATTTTTAATTTCAGATAGGATTTTTAACCGATCTCGTCACGTCACATGTCATTACCCGAAAGTACAATTTTTGTGGATAAATTTTGTTAAGATTTTTAACCAATTCCGTCGCGCAACATATCCTTCCATGTGTAGAATCGTTGAAAATATTGAATGTGGTGTAAGGTGGGAGAAAATGGCAAGGTATTTATAGAAGAAAAAAATTATAATTTTTAAAAAAAATTGAAATTTTTTGAAATTTTTAATTGTTTTTAATTGTTTTTTATTAACTTAATTAATCTGAATAGTTGGATTACAAAAAAAATTTTGAAATCCAGTAGTCCAGATTGTGACACATTGCCCACATAACATTTATGTTTTTTTTTCTTTTAAAAAAAAAAAAATTAAAGCGGAAAAGCGTGGACCACTGATTAGAAATCAAACAATCAAGATTCAAAGGCTACTGAGTAGGCTACCACGCAGGCCCCACCGCCTAAAGTCTTGTTGGTGACGCACCCCTACATGCGCATGTTCTGCACGCACCTGACCTAAAAAAAAAAAATTATAACGTGACTGACGTCAGCCTTGCATCACTCCCTTTCAGGCGTTTGGGCTTTGGACTTGTGCCTAATCTCTCCCACGAGCTCCCCTTCAGCCCAATGCCAAAATGGGATGGCGCCACTTTGGCAGGGGATTGGATTGCAAATGGAGCCAGTCGACATGGCAAAAAAGCATGCTGAAAGTGCTCTAAAGAAGTCAACACAAGATGTTGACATGTCTTAATCATGAGCGTTCAAATAAAAGGAGATTGGACGGGACGAAAAATGAGAGATAAGAGTATCAGGATCCTTTCTATATACCTTATCACCACATTAACTATTAGCCCCTAACATTGGAATTAGCTTAATTGACATAAAATCAAATATCCTAATTCAAATTTGGTGTTTTGGAATACTAAAAAACAAGAAAGCACATGGATATTGACTCTGCAAAAGAGGAGCGTTTCACTAGCCTATAACTTTAATTCTTTAAGAAGATTGAAATTTAAAATAAACCTGGTGTTATATTACATATTGAATATAATCCCTTGATGTGTCTTTAATTCAAAATAATTAATGTGCATTTTATTTAATGTCTCCCATTAAATATTTAAATTTATGCATGTACAAATTTTAATTTATTTTTTGACCAAAAAAGAGTTTTTCAATTTATTAATTTTATTTAACATTCTTCAAACTTGAAAGATTCAATTAATGTACCTAAATGTTAGTACCGAAATTTATGTGCCAAAATGTATTATATTGAACTAATGTATTTAAATGTTAGTACCGAAATGTATGTACCGACATATATGCATCGAAATGTATAAATTAAATTAATGTACCTAAATGTTAGTACCGAAATGTATTATATTGAATTAATGTATCTAAATGTTTGTATCGAAATGTATATACCGAAATGTGTGTACCTAAATGTATGCACCGAAATGTATTATAATAAATTTAATGTACCTAAATGAAGAAGTCAAAGTACATCGAAATATATTATATAACAAAAATTAATTTATCTAAATGTTTACAACAAAATATATTATAAAAAATGAAAATTATAATGAAATAAAATTAATACATTAAAACTTATGAAGAAAAAGATAAATAATTAAAAAAATCAAAATATAATTAATAAATGAGGTTATTAATATATCAAGGGACTAAAATTAAATTTAAATCTTACTCATGGTTTTAATCTAAAAGTCATCTAAAAATCAAAACATGAGCTTTGCACATTGTTTCCTTCACCTATTACCACCACCGATTTCCACTTCCCTCATACTGGTGGCCGTGCCTTGACCCCTCCTCCTATTTGCTTCCTATATATATCATGCATAATAAATTCAAAGAAAACACCAATTCAGATTTTTCATTTCATACTCTCCCCTCTCAAACTTTCACCAGTTTCACCGATCAAGATCTTTGATCATTGCAAAATCAGTAACAAAAAAATAAATCAGAAAAAATGAGTGCAGCGTGCAGGGCTTGGGTTGTGGCAGCCAGTATAGGGGCAGTGGAAGCAGTCAAAGACCAAGGAATCTGCAGGTGGAATGGGGTTCTGAGATCAGTCCACCAACATGCCAAGAACAACATCAGATCCTATTCCCAAGCCAAGAAACTGATCTCCGACTCATCTTACTCGGCGATTTCTATAACGATGCAGAGATCACAGGAGGAGAAGTTGAGAAAAGTCATGGAATTGAACTGCTGGGGTCCTAATACCCTAAGATTTTAGATCGTAATTATGTAATTTAGATTTTAGATTATGAGTATGGATCATGTCATCCCTTTTTCCATGAGAATTAAATGACATAATTTCATTGCTCATTGGGCAAACATGGCGTTGTCAAAATTTGGTATCATTGTTTAAACCCTAAACTTATTTAACTAGTCTACCCTCATTATTTGTTCATGGACAGGACCTACGAAGTGTCTTCTGGTAGATCCATATCATAAAAGTAGTGATTTGATCAATTTTAAGAGGTTATCCATTTTCAGATTAAGTTTTGCTGCAATTGCAATCAACATACAGATGAGATGGATGTGATCCCTTTTTTTTAATCAAATGATGTGATCCTTTTGGCTGGTAAATATATATCAAACTAGTGTAAGTGAAAGGGTGAGGTTTCACCACGAAACTAATTAGTAATATGGAGAGTAACTCAATTATTTATAAGTAGGTATGCCAATTTCTAATGCGTTAACCCAACACGAAACTAACATGTTTTAGCTCGGCATGTTAACGAATCGGATAATCCAAAGAGCACCTGTTAAATAACGAGTCAGTTCAGGTATATACGCGAGTAACCCGTTACACGATAAGAAAATATTAATTTAACAAATTTTAAACTAATGAAAAAACATACTATAAAATATATTTATGTGGCAATGTGGTATGTGAAAACTCTAGAAATATATTTTTCTTAAGGGGCATTTGATCTAGATGCTTGATTTTTTAATTTCTTAAAAAATGTGACCCATCAACACGTTAGCGTTTGACTAATATTCTGCATATTTAGTCAAGGGCAAATAGTCAATTTAATAAGTTGTACACGAAATGTGATCCCATTTGTCGTGATATTTTATGTTCTCACAAGAAATTTGATACCAAATTATTATTTGCTTCAAGTCCAACATTTCGTGAAAAATGTCGCTATATTCAAATTCGAGAACTTTGTTTCTTTGGGGGAAAAAAACAATAGAGGAATGCACATGGCATTGACGAGAACAACTTTTGCCTTTTCCTTTGGGCCTGATCCAAAAAAACAAGCATCAGCGCCCGGTTTTGACACCCTCTTACCACAGGTTTATGCCCCAAACCTTATTCTCGTCAACACTCCCAACAATTTTCCTGAACTGGTGCCACTGTCTTGAATCTCACTTTTTTACCACATCAGCTGACCATATATATATATATATATATATATATATAGCCTTTTACCCACAATTAAAATTCAAGAAAACCCCAAAATCTCATTTCATACTCTAACAAAAAGAATCATAAAAAATAAGGGAAAAAAAAATGAGTGCAGCCTGCAGAGCCTGGGTGGTGGCAGCAAGCATTGGAGCAGTGGAGGCACTGAAAGACCAAGGAGTCTGCAGGTGGAATGGGGTTCTGAGATCGGCCCACCAGCATGCCAAGTACAACATCAGATCCTATTCCCAAGCCAAAAACCTGTCCGACTCATCGTCTTCTGCAATTTCTATGTCGATGCAGAGATCACAGGAGGAGAAGGTGAAAAAAGTCATGGAGTTGGTTTGCTGGGGTCCCAATACTGTTAGAATTTAGCAGTTAATTAGGTATTTTTTTCGATTTAGGTTTATGGTTACGTATCTGTCATCCTTTTTCCATGAATTACATTGCTTAATTTCATGATTTACTCGTTGAATCTTTTTTCACTACGTTTTCTCTTATTTACCATGTTTGTTAATGCAATGTTTTTTATTTTGTTTTTAAATATTTGCGGAATTAAATATTTTTCGAAAGTGAGAACAAAGTAACTTGCGGATTCGTCAAATACTTTAAAATGCTGCCTCCCTAAATATAGATATTTTGCGATATATTGGATTGTTTTTTCTGTTTTGTTTTGTATGATTTTTTTTATTAGCACCCCACGTAATATAGAATACAAATTATATTAAAATCTAATGTTAAATGATGTATACCCTATATGCAATGACAATTTTGACCTCATAAGGTTAAAAAAACATAAAAAGGAGTGTGATTGGAGATCAAATTTTCTTTACTTCTCCCAATATTTTGGGTTAGGAGCTCAGTTAGGAAGCTCATTGGAGATGCTCTTGGGGCATAGAAAATACAAATTTGAGATGCAAAAACTATATGATTAATTATACTAACACCTCCTTAGGTTTATCGAGTTTTCACAAAATCTCCTCACGTTTGAGATATTACACAAACACCCCCTCAGATTTTAATTCCCTTTCATATAATCCCCCTCAATCAAAATTCTGCTTATGATTTTACTAATTTACCCTTATTAATTACTTGAAACTAATAAAGAAAAACTATATAATTATATAAAAAAATATTATATTCATTAAACACTTCAAAAAAAAAAAAAAAAAAAAAAACAAGAAGACAACCATTCACGAACACAGATTAAGAAAAAAAATTTTAATTATTACTTTGAAAAAAATATTTTATTAAAATAGAGATGCTGATAAAGCAAACAACAATTCAACTTAATTTGGAGGCGATTTTTTTTTTTTCATTACTAGGGTTTAGAAAGAGGATTTGGGGATTGCCTAATCCCAACAAAAATTGAGCCAACAAAAAAAAAAAAAAAAAACCAGCAAATTGAGTTATCCTTTAGGGTGGCAGAAGAAAACCATGGACTAGAAGTTGGGTGTCGAAAATTTTTAACTGAGGAAGAAGAAAGCGATGATCGTCTTCTTCGAAAAATTTAATTATTATTTTAAAAATAATATTTTATTAAAAAATAGACAATGATTGATTCGATCCTGGTCCATTTCTATCACACAGTGGGATTTGGATTTGGTTCATTAGGGCTTTTTGTTTGGAAGAAATTAGAAGTTTGGAGTGATTTTAAGAGAGATTGCTCATCACTGCGAACACTATAGATGCAAATTTGTCCGCTCTTGTGAATTAAGCTGCTTCACTAATCTTGTACAATGTTTTTTCACGCCATCGACGTTGATGTGTCATCCACATATGAGGGACTAATTTTTTTCTTAATTATTATTGCTAATATCAATTTTTTTTGTGTAAAATTATAAGTATTTTACACATGATTGAAGATGGAGAGATCGTTTTTGGTTTGTTCAAAGTTTGAATGGATGGTGGTGATGGAGAAAGGAGGAGATGGGGTGGGAGGGGAAGAAGAAGATGAACAACTTCTTTTTTTAACAAAATATTATTATTGAAGTAATAATTAAAATTTTCTTAATTTGTTTTTGTCCACATGGTCTGCTTCTTGTCCTTTTTTAAGTGTTAAATGATTTATAATTTTATATAATTATAAAGTTTTTCTTTTTTAGTTAAATTAGTAAATTTATAAGTGAAATTTTGACATAAGGGGTTATTTGAAGGGGCATTAAAACTTGAGGGGGTGTTTGTGTAATGTCTCAAACGTAAGGGGGTTTTGTAAAAACTCGATAAACTTCAAGAGGTGTTAGTGTAATTAACCCAAAAACTATATTTACATCCCAATTTACATTTCTGCCAAATGTAAATGAAGGTTCTTCACCAATAGGAGAGATTAAATTTAAGATCTCATTTCCTCTCGATCAATGAATATCATACTTGCTTAATTTAAAAAAGCTCAACTTATTGTGGTGAATATTGCTAATTTTTTGGTCACTTTCTGATGTTAACATGCATATTGTATGTCTCCAGATTTTACCACGAAATTTCCGCTACTCTTGGATTTGATGTTTGGGTTGGAGATTATGCTTAAATTATTAGTCCAGGTTAAAACCCTCAAAAGATACTAGAATATATAAGAAATGTGTCAACAGTTGATTAATTGTCAATGTAATAAACAAAAAGCACAAGAAATGTTATTGTGTTACGTGTTTAGCTATCAACAGTTGACGGAAGTAGGTCTCACAACCCACAAACGGCTGACGGCTTCACACACATGCACAAAAGGGAGTATACTATTGAGACCAGAAATGAGTGATGTTGCTATCATAAGCTTTGTTGGGCTGGTCGCAAACCCGTCCCATGGTTAATTATAGAGTGATTTTGAATGCGGTTTTTATTTATCAATGTTATTTGATTAAAATCTTGTTGGTTTTTTATTTTTTATTGAAATCTCTGAAATTAATGCAATAATGCATTTCTATGTAAGTTATTATAATTTTTAAATTAAAATTTGATATTTGTAGTTATTTATGTTAATAAGATTTTAAATAAAATCCATAATTTGTTGAAAATATTAAAAGAAATTATACTTAAATAAAACCCATGATTTGTCATTACTTATATTAATGACATTTTACATCAAAAAATTGGTAATTTTTATACGATGCATTTTACATACAAAAAGTTGGTACATTTTATACAAAAAAGATGATACGTTTTATTCAATGGGTACATTTTACACAAAAAAGATGGTACTTAAAAAAAAAAAAAAAAAAGGTACATTTTGAAGGAAGATTTGTGAAAAACAAGTTCATTTGAGCAACATCAACAACATGCAATTAACAATTAAAAGGCGGAATCATGTTTATATGCACTCAAAAACAAAACTTAACCCATGAACTTCAAAGCCTAGTAAGTAGGTGAACCAAGACTCAACTCAAAACAAAGTGAGTTGAGAAATCAAAACCTTTGTAGATTCCTCTTTGCATAAGCAAAGGCTAATCACCCAAAGAGAGGGCCTTCATTCCTTGCATCTTAGATCCATGGATTTGGATGGATGAAAAGGTTTCTCCAAGTTCCCAAAATTGAGAACCTCTAAGTTTCCACACCAAGGTAAGATTGGAGAAGAAATGAGTGACCTTGAGGAAGTAAGATTGCTAGATGTTTTCCTCAAGAGTGGCCGGCCATTTTAGAGAGAAAGGAGAGTTTGTTCTCATCTTTACTCCTTAGAAAAACCCTAAGGATGAAATGGCTATAAAGATGTCTTTATACCACCTCACAATGGAGTGGCAAACTTGCAATTAAGCCAAGTTCACTACCCTCCTCTAAATGGCCGAATTTAAGGGGATTTATTGGGCTATTTGGGCCTTTGTGAATCATTATTCATTAAGTTGTCATACAACTTAAGTCAATGGACTTGACGTTCGAAACCCATTGGGCCTTAAGGTCCAAAACTATCCCGAGGTCTTTAACGAACTTATTCGGTTGATTAATTAACATATTAATTAATCCTTGCCATAAATAATTAAACCATTTAATTATTCTTACTCATCTCCGTTGAATCTTCAATCTTTACCTTACACGATGTACGATCCATTAGGTTCCTTTTAGCGAGGCAGTGGGCGATTCAAACTCTTTCAAATCGATTGTGAATTGGAACTTACTTTCAATTCTCCCGTTAGTGATAATACACTTTTAGGGCTTCCACAAACCATGGTTGACGCCTAGCAGCATGTCATGGTTACCCAAGCTAATCAGAAGAGGTGGAGAACCTATTCAGTTTTAGGATTACAAATGCAATACGGTCTTTCTCTAATACAATACTCTTGACCACATTGTTTGGTTTGATAGTTTATTCATGTCTACTATCCAATGTGAGTCTTGTGCTTATATGATTACCTTGAATGTGATTTGGAACACATTCCAACATCTCATTCATACTCTGGCCAGAGATTCTAAATCATATCATAGAGTATTCTCCCTCAAACAGTTTGAAGGTTAGAGATCCCTTGTTGCGCATTCACTTGCCTCCATGGCTAAGTGGCTTAACCCCAACGATGCCATGGACACCCTCCTGATGGAGTGACTTTGACATAATCAAAGATTAAGGACCTAACCACAAGACAACTGTGATGCCTCAGGTCAAAAGATTAATTTGCATTATCCCAACCATGAGTTCTCATGTGACATGAATATGAGAACTCTTCGTTGATCGTGTTCAGTGAACTCATTCTCTATTGAGCACCTACGTACTTGTCTTGATGTCACACACACCAATGACTCGAGACTAGTCACTCTCCCTGAGAGAAGACATAGCACGTACTGATCTTAACAGACTGTCAATGCCCAATTGGCAATCCTATGATCAGGAACGTTTAGGATGTGTCTACGAAAGAATGGTCTCATGAATCTAACTTCTTTAGATCGCATTCTCCCAATCACATATTCCTTGGACTTATCGTTTAAGCATATAACATTTATATGAGACGGCTCAAACAATAATCTTTGCCCTTAATATTAAACTAGATTAGTTTAACATGTGAAATGTCCATAAAGTATCATCATATGATTGGTTTTAGGGCACATTTCCAACAATCTCCCACTTGCACTAGAGCCAATCAGCTTAGTCATCAGTGATGATACCTCTTCTGTAGTCATTTCATAAATGGCTGAGTAGTAGGCCTAGACAATGGATATCTATATGTTATCCATAGAAGCAACCTTGAGAATAACGACGTCACCATTATACATGATTCTCAATCATGTGGTTCAGTCTCTCATTTGAGTTCGGACCTTGATGAGACCTTGATTCCCTGGCTTGAGCTATCGCCCCATTAGTGTCATACACTTTCTGGTTGGAACCGAATGGAGAGTTCATAAATGAACTTTCCTATCCAAACAACAATGTTGTAAGCTTCTATATGGCAATATATTTTGCATACATGATGGAACACATTAAAGTCATTACTTTTAACGTTTCCACCCAAATATCGTTTTAGTCATAATAAAGAGATATCTCATTATCACTTCATTCATAATGAAGAGATATTCTATGATGGATTAGATTCATAATCTAATACATTTACGCTTCCATTACGTTACTCTAATTCTTCCTCATTCTTGAGGAATCCATCCTTAGTATTTCTTAAATACCTAAGGATTCACTTGGCAGTTGCCATGGTTCTGATCCTGGGCTTGCACTGATATCATCTTGTACCGTTCTAGGTACAACTTATATCAATGTTTTCATACAATATGAAATACATAAATCACCTTTCTGCGTATGCATAAAGGATTCTATTTACGCATTATTTCTTTTGGGAGTCAAATGGTACATTCCCTTTGAGAAGAACAACTTCCTAGTCTCACTAGAATTGTCATTCTAATTGAAGTTTATCATCATATGAGAAACTTCCTAGCATCTCTTGTCTATTTTAGGGATTGATATAATCCAATTATATCTTGAAATATATCTTGAAATATATCATTATAGATTTCCATCCCATAGACTATATCTCCCATATACATTCTATCATTATAGAATGTTTAAAGTCATAACTTTAACGATGAAGAATTCCTTTCATTTTCAAAATTAATATATATCATGTATATATATTCAAATTTAGGAATATGATTAACTCCCGCTAATCTTTTGTAAACCTAGTAAACAAAAGATTCATTTACATCTTTATGAGAAATCAAACGATTTGATCCTTTTTCTCATAAGATGCTTATAGCTCCCACTAAGTGTAGTCATAAGGATTTTCATTCTTATTTCTTTCGAATTAAGAGGTGTAACTCTATGACATAGTCATAAAGTTCAAACCATTCAACTGAGACGATTTATAAATCCTTCTCGACTACCTTGGAGCTTGTGGTGTAGGAACTAGGTTGTTATATTTGTTGATCATATCAAACAAATATTGCTTATTAGCACACAACCCCAAATCTTAACATGTTTAAGATTTGTCTTTCTTTCCAACTACATCTTATGTAGTTATGAAAATTTTGGAAGATCTTCTAATTGACAATCATATTGTTTTAGAAGTATATATATCCTATATATGGGTAATAGATAACATCCAACGAACTAAATTTTATTCAAGTTCGTTCTTCTCCTAATGGAGAAATTCATTATCTTATGATGCTATTTTCCTTGATATCTTTCAAGGAAACTCATCTAAAGTGTTATCTTTCCTTGGATCAAATCTAAGGAGGTAAATACTTTAGACGTCTTACTCATCTACTTACATTTCTTGAATTCTTTGAAACCTTTTGCAAAGTATTCGGACTTGTGTTTATTCAAAATAAACTATAGTCCAACCGAGAGTGATCTTCGATGAATGTCATACAACATGAGTAGTATTATGTTGTGGACAAGTGCCACTAACATCTAAGTGAATTATCCTTAACAACTTTGTGATTCTTTCTTCTTTCCAAAAGAATAAAGATTCGAACATTTCGCCTCTATACAATATAACAAGAAGGTATTGGATCCGGGTCTAACGATCCAATGCATCCATCTATTACCAACTCGTAATTTATGTTTTAGAGGTATCACAACTCAGTTGGGATTAGTCACTACCTTGCAACCTTTTGGGTTTTAAGCATCGTTATATTCTTAAACAGTTAACACTACCACATCATCTCTACTATAGAGACAATTAATTAGATTACCATAATCTAATCATTCATTAATAAAGAACAATGTTTTGTCAAACAAAACATTCATCCATCTATACAATAGTGACGGAATTAAGTTCCTTAAAATTGGGACGTAAAGACAATCTTTGGTTTTTCCAATTTCTTTGGTAGTTCATATGAGGAAGTAAGTACAATCCGCTTTTGCAGAGCTCTATATTTGATTCACGTTTCGAATGTGAAGTACTTTCTCTTCTCTCATTTATCTTCTACTTCTTATTAGCCACACTTTTACAACGATTGTAAAACATAGTTGCTAATACAGAATCATGTATTCAAGTAGAAGAACCAACTGTTTTGAATTATTCAAGAACATTTTACAACACCTTCGAAAGGTGTGTTCTTGACACTTGCAAGACATTTCTTGCAAATACCCCTTCCAATGTCCATCCTTTCATAAAGAAAGTTTGTTCCCTTGGAGTTATTTTGCCTTCTTCATTTGACTTCCCTTTTGACTACAATAGTCATGGTCCCTAAACTCCCACTATCTCTCTTGAAACTTATTTCAAATGTGTTATACACATCAAACGATTTGGAGAGCGTGCGGTTATTGTTCACTATATAGTTTACAATAAACTTAGTGAACCATTAGGATAGGGACACAAAGGTGAAGTCCTTGCCTAGTTTCCATCTCGTTAAGTGGTTTAACACTTCAACACTCAATGATTCAAAATCATCATAAGTCCATACAAATGGACTATTTTTGTCAACCAACCATTTTGTTCTAAACATAATAACAAACTTTCAAGAGTTGTTCAAGGCAACTCTCATTTCTTCATACAACAATTTGTAAGTGAAGAATCATGGCACATAAAGTGTCCATGCCCTTGTGCTTACTTCTCAAGTTCCTTGTTCGTGTAACAAAGAGACAAGCACTAGAGTTTGCATTGTCCTCTTCATGGTAGACTTATCTAACATGTTCTTCCATTGATACATTATCAATAGGAAGATTGTGAGGATGAGACTACTTAGGTACTTTTACAATCCATTCAAGACAATCTATGGGATTGTGGTACCAAGTTCGGAAACTAAAGCGTTCGGTTTTTCTTTGTCAAGTTTTGGATAGCGTTTGCAAATATATTGGTAAACAAATACATAACGAATATAAATTGATTGATTTTAAGCTATTTGATCCGGGTCTTTAAATCAAAATAGCACCACCCACTATTTTTAGCAAATTCCATATCCCTCATCGGAATTCGAGAGTTTTGGAGGAAACTCTTAGTAGGGTATGGGAGGCTCACTATTACCAAGCCCACCTCACGATGATACGATATCGGCTAGCATTAATAATAATGAGAGATTACGCTTACTCATTTGCATCTCTTGCAAGTACCCATCTTATTTGGCCTCTAGAGAATGTTGCCTCACAATGATATGATATCGGCGCCATTGCACTTAGTTAAGTTATTCCCACCATGCTTAGTTCATGAAGGGGTTCAAGAATAGCCTCACAATGATATGATATTGGCCATCCTCGTTGCCTACACTTACCTCATCATATGTTTATGGACTCCTCCTGAGTGTAAGCATGCACTTTGTACTCCCCCATGATAGGGTGAAGCCGGTGTACAAGTCACAAACGATTGGAGCCCACCACGGTGGAAGGCCACGAAGAGATATTCAAAGCATCACTCGCTTATCAACTTAATATTGATTTGGTTGAGGGTTTTTAGGTCTCATCACATATAAACATACATTTTAATCCAATTAAAACATTTTTGGTCCTATTACAACTATTGATCCATATGATTGATTTAGTAGTATATAATACTCCCACTATGCTTTTAAAACGGTTTTTAAAGCAAGACTATATGGTACTACTAACATAAGATTTGCATTCATTGATGGACTCTATAGTTGCCTTAGGGCCTTAGGATGACTATGAACCTTTGATTCGATTCAACACGAGCCTAGTGTTGAATCTCGGTCTAGGGATGGTGATTGATTTTAGTTACGCGTTTAATCACATTAAGGCGTGTTGTCTTATTGGGCGTTGGACCCAACTACTCCAATTTCATGCATATCGAATAAAACAAGAAAAGAGTACTTCAAAGTAAATAAGAGCTTATGCTCTTTTACAACAATTGATCAAATCAAATTACTTTAAAGTAAAGAAGAGCTTATGCTCTTTTACAACAATTGATCATATCAAATTACAACCAAAATTTAATCTACACATTCCCATGGTTCAAACAAATTTGAAACGGCCTTTCACATAGCTCAATTATCATAGGCTTAGGTTCATAATCACCCTTTCTTTAATTAATTAACGCTTTAACTAATTAAACTTGAATGCAACATTTTCATTTGGTTTTTGTATCCATAGAATTGATTTAAATGGAGCTAAATGAAATGAAAATCCAATTCTCATTTAAAGAGACAAAACAATTTTGTTCTCTACCTAATTTGGGCCAAAAACAATGACCACAACAATTTGGGTCACTTTGTTAAAGCAAAAACTTTTGGGGTCAAAATGCAAATACACAAAAGTATCAAAACTTTATTTAATTGCACAAAAGTCCCTCCATCACCTTTTACCAAAGGTGGCCGGCCATAGTGTTGAAAAATTGAAAAAATCTAAAGTTTTGTAAGTGGTTTTTGGTAGGTGAGACAAAGGTGATTTTGATGGTTTGTAAGAAAATGTTTTTTTTTTTATTTTTTTATAAAACTTTAAAATTCTTTTAGTCACATCTCACCAATAACTATCACCCACCATTTGAAAAACAAAACTTTATGAAAAACATAAAACTTTTGAATCAAAACTTCAAAACTTTTTGTTCTTGGTAAGAACTTCAAGAAATATGAAGAACATACATGAAAACTCATAATAGCTCCATGGATGTTTTCTTTCACCAAAAACTCAAATTTTCACAACTCAAAAGAGGGTTAAAATCCTAGGGTACTTAGGGGTTCCAAAAGTCACTTTAAAACACTTTTAACAAGTCAAACAAGAACCCAAAAATCCACCCTTTGGATTTGGCCGAATTTCCCCAAAAACATGGCACCAAATTTTAGCTCCAAAATTCATGCTCATATGAACTACATCTACAACATTTGAGATGGCAAATTTTCTAACAAAATTTACATTCAAAAAAGCAAGAATAAAGCTTGTAACAATTACAACATTCAAATCACAAACTATGAACTACAAAACCCAAAAGGATCCACCAACTACTAGACTTAGGCTCTTGATACCACTTGAAGGAAGATTTGTGAAAAACAAGTTCATTTGAGCAACATCAACAACATGCAATTAACAATTAAAAGGCGGAATCATGTTTATATGCACTCAAAAACAAAACTTAACCCATGAACTTCAAAGCCTAGTAAGTAGGTGAACCAAGACTCAACTCAAAACAAAGTGAGTTGAGAAATCAATACCTTTGTAGATTCCTCTTTGCATAAGCAAAGGCTAATCACCCAAAGAGAGGGCCTTCATTCCTTGCATCTTAGATCCATGGATTTGGATGGATGAAAAGGTTTCTCCAAGTTCCCAAAATTGAGAACCTCTAAGTTTCCACACCAAGGTAAGATTGGAGAAGAAATGAGTGACCTTGAGGAAGTAAGATTGCTAGATGTTTTCCTCAAGAGTGGCCGGCCATTTTAGAGAGAAAGGAGAGTTTGTTCTCATCTTTACTCCTTAGAAAAACCCTAAGGATGAAATGGCTATAAAGATGTCTTTATACCACCTCACAATGGAGTGGCAAACTTGCAATTAAGCCAAGTTCACTACCCTCCTCTAAATGGCCGAATTTAAGGGGATTTATTGGGCTATTTGGGCCTTTGTGAATCATTATTCATTAAGTTGTCATACAACTTAAGTCAATGGACTTGACGTTCGAAGCCCATTGGGCCTTAAGGTCCAAAACTATCCCGAGGTCTTTAACGAACTTATTCGGTTGATTAATTAACATATTAATTAATCCTTGCCATAAATAATTAAACCATTTAATTATTCTTACTCATCTCCGTTGAATCTTCAATCTTTACCTTACACGATGTACGATCCATTAGGTTCCTTTTAGCGAGGCAGTGGGCGATTCAAACTCTTTCAAATCGATTGTGAATTGGAACTTACTTTCAATTCTCCCGTTAGTGATAATACACTTTTAGGGCTTCCACAAACCATGGTTGACGCCTAGCAGCATGTCATGGTTACCCAAGCTAATCAGAAGAGGTGGAGAACCTATTCAGTTTTAGGATTACAAATGCAATACGGTCTTTCTCTAATACAATACTCTTGACCACATTGTTTGGTTTGATAGTTTATTCATGTCTACTATCCAATGTGAGTCTTGTGCTTATATGATTACCTTGAATGTGATTTGGAACACATTCCAACATCTCATTCATACTCTGGCCAGAGATTCTAAATCATATCATAGAGTATTCTCCCTCAAACAGTTTGAAGGTTAGAGATCCCTTGTTACGCATTCACTTGCCTCCATGGCTAAGTGGCTTAACCCCAACGATGCCATGGACACCCTCCTGATGGAGTGACTTTGACATAATCAAAGATTAAGGACCTAACCACAAGACAACTGTGATGCCTCAGGTCAAAAGACTAATTTGCATTATCCCAACCATGAGTTCTCATGTGACATGAATATGAGAACTCTTCGTTGATCGTGTTCAGTGAACTCATTCTCTATTGAGCACCTACGTACTTGTCTTGATGTCACACACACCAATGACTCGAGACTAGTCACTCTCCCTGAGAGAAGACATAGCACGTACTGATCTTAACGGACTGTCAATGCCCAATTGGCAATCCTATGATCAGGAACGTTTAGGATGTGTCTACGAAAGAATGGTCTCATGAATCTAACTTCTTTAGATCGCATTCTCCCAATCACATATTCCTTGGACTTATCGTTTAAGCATATAACATTTATATGAGACGGCTCAAACAATAATCTTTGCCCTTAATATTAAACTAGATTAGTTTAACATGTGAAATGTCCATAAAGTATCATCATATGATTGGTTTTAGGGCACATTTCCAACACATTTTACATATAACAAAGTGGTACCTTTTTAAAGACAAATGGGTACATTATTAATAAATTATGGATACAAATAAAAGGTCAAAAAATATGAGTACAAATAAAAGTTTAAAAATATGGACACAAAAAGAAATTAATATATGGGTACAAACTAAAGCTGAATAGAAAATTGACACAATTTTAAAAAAGGGTTGCAAATTAAAATGGGTACAAACTAAAAATAAATATATGATACAAAATTTAGTCATAAATATAAATATATTAAAAGTAATGTTTCTAACACTAAATGAATAATTTAGAAGAAAAAAAATTAATTATCTTGATATGCAAAATATTTTATTATTGAAATAATTAATGATGTTTATTAAAACCAAGGGACCTTAATTAAAATTTGAAAAGGAATAAGGTTTCAATCAATGGAGTTGAAAAAAGAGGGATGAGAACTTGATTTCTCCTTAATTATATCCCAACCTGAGAGATTTTTTAGTGTGACCGGTACACGGAGTGGTACATCACGTGTCACTATGCAAATGGTGGGATATGTGTGCTAAAAAGTTAATAACTTAGAAAATAAAATTTCTCACCACTCCTATTAAAACACGTGGTGTACCACTTGTGTTCTCATCACAACTAAAAATTTCTCCCCAACCTGGACGCTGTTTCTCCAGAAACCCGATTGAACCGCCCTTTGTATCTTCAATATATCTCAAATCCAGGTCCCCACAACCACCCTAACTAGCCTTACAACTTATGTAAATCCATCTACACATCTCTTTTTACACCAAACAAACGTACACTATCTCCCAACTAAAACACATATACCCAACAACAAGGGCTTGGATAGTGGCAGCAAGCATTGGTGCAGTTGCCAGTTGAGGCACTCAAAGACCAAGAAGTGTAAACATTGGTTTAAATGTTCAAATGTAGAGGAACCAAGGATAAAGTGTAAACTTTGGAATCTAAAGCCACTTAATTCACATTTCACTAGAATTTATTTTCAACTGCAAACGAAATCTAAGTATAAATGTGAATAACAATTTCCCCTTATATTGCTTGCTTTTTACTGAAAAATAACATGATATATCACCTTTTTTAAGACTATGTTACATGATGTGAAATTCAATAGATTATGAAATCATGTGGAACCCATGTAAGATTCATTTTATGTAAGAGAGCGAGTGTAATGGTTGGGAAATTAATTAGTATGCGTATGATTACTCTTTTAAAAAAAAATTTGATCAATGCGTTTTATGATCGAATTTCCTTGAGAATTTTAGAAGGAATCATGACCATTGCATTCTATTGAGTGATTGTAAGTATCACTATTTAATGTTTCTTTTTCTTTTGGAATTAATTGTTCTCAAGTAGTACATTTTATTATATATAATATCTATCTAGTGACTACTTAGTATTACAGTCTAGTAGTATTCTTCTGCACTTGTAAGTGAGAGATCTTAGGTTTGATTCTCGTCAAATGCGAACTTGAACCACATTACTTCTAACTCATTGTATATGATATCGTTTGTTAAAAAAATCTATCTAGCAGAAAAAAAAAAAAAAAAAAAAAAAAAGAAGAAAATAATGTCACATATTATCTTTGTTTATTAAAGTGCCAAATGAAAACACTTTTAATCTTATTGTTGATTGTAAACTAAATATAAGTCATAATTAAGTTAAAGGTTACATAAGAGGTATCATGGTGGGGGCGAAATTTGTTTCGTGACATGTCAATCAACTATACTATCGGATGATAGGTTGACAAATCTAATTGTAACTGGATGCCAGTCACCCTTTTGGTTTAATGTTTTGATAAAAATGATGAGTCAATATTATATTATATATTTCATCCTATTCTTAGTATAATTCGGTAATTATTTTGGTAGAATTTTGATACTTTGTTGTATATTCTCAATATAGGACATTCAACTTTCTCTGGAGCAAAACATGACCAAACGGACGAATTTTGGGGTGATTCAAATTGGAGGACGTTCGGGTGTTCGTTAGCTTGTCCGTGTCAAAATCTCAGCAAGTTCTACCAAGCGGTTATTTTCTGGCGATTAAATAATGGAGCAGTGCGCGTTGTTGGAAAATGACATTTCTGGGCTTAAACTGCATTTTTGCAGCCCAAGATGA
The DNA here is from genome assembly GCF_963583255.1 of Pyrus communis. NCBI lineage: Eukaryota > Viridiplantae > Streptophyta > Magnoliopsida > Rosales > Rosaceae > Pyrus > Pyrus communis. Next base: position 19,770,235 of record NC_084816.1, read on the forward strand.
CCTCAGATGGGTTCATGGCCTTCTGGAGAAGTGTTCAGAATAGTCAAAGCTTTCAATCCAGCTATTTTTGGCCAGTTTTGGAGCTGATATGGGTCCAAAACGTGGCTGTGCAGATTTCTGGGCGAATTTACCAAGTCAATTTAGGATTATGTTTCCTATTTTATTTTAATTTATTTAGTTCCCTAGTCTTATTCTAAGACCATTTATTTGGAGGGTTTTAATGAGGGTAGGATATATAAGTCTTTTGGGAGACCTAGGGTTTGGAGAGAGGAGAGAACGCATGCAATTTTTTGAGAGAACATTTGGGGCAAAGCTTAGAAGGTTTCAAGACTTATATTTTCAAGGTGTTTTCATTCTTTTTCTATTTCAATAAAGACTATGATTTCTAGTATGAATATGCGTAACTAATTTTCTTTCGCTAGGGTGAGGCCATGATCCTTAGCAAAAATATGTAGTCTCTTTTTAATTTGCTTATGAATTTATGCATGCAAGTTTTGGATTGTTAATCACTGTGCTTTAAACTATCTATTTGTCTTAGTGATTTGCGACCATTAGAATATTTAGAAAAGTAATTTGATGCAATTTTGGCAGAGGGCTGTCCCTAAAATTGACTAAGGCTTCTTGTGATTAATATGTGTAATCTCTTAGGATGGACGACACGTTTTAAGGGTTATATGGGTTTTCATAAAACTTAATTAGTTTTGCATGTTCACATTCGATCTAGACACCGCGGATGGGTTGCATGTTAGATATACGTTTTATGTTAGAGGTTCCAAGTAGGATATACTCTAGGAAAATCTAACCTTCAAAATATGCATGTATGGTTCGTAGTAATTTAGAAGAGCTACATAGGATTGTTAGGGTGACGGCAGAACCCTAGTACTTTCTCACTTTGAATTCTAAAAATTGTTTCCTTTGTCTTTCTTTAAAGTTGTAGTTTTTAAGTAATCTTTTTAATTAAATTTGTTTTTCTTAATTTAGGTCATTAAATCACCTCTTCCAAAAACTTTGTTTTAATTAATTAGTTGAGAATTGATTTCGCTTTGATCTCTTTAAATTAATCCTTGTGGAGAACAACCTTACTTGAGCCATTATACTACAATAACCTTGTTTCTCTTGCAAGTATTTTAAGTGTTTTTAACCCTTTTGCGCAGGTGGTAAAAAATCCTATCAAAAAAACCTTAGGATCTAGGATGAAAACCTTATAAAGCTAGAATTATCATCTCTGTATCCTTATAAATTTTATTGAAGAGAAATGGTTTTCGTATACTGTTGGTTATTTATGTCCTTGAAGATAAATCTATAGAAGAATGTTAGAGTTTGAATTATTGTATGTATTCTTCTTTCAAGGAGGTAATATAAATACGAATTACATAGTTGACTAGGGTTACAAGGAATCCCTAACAACAAGGAAATCTCTGACTCTAGCTAACACTCCCTCTCAAGTTGGTGCATACATATCTCTAAAACTCAACTTGTCGATTGAGTAATGAAAAACCATTACGAACACCTCATGTGTTAACACATCTGCTAACTATGTTAACACATGAGTAATGTACATACGGAATATTGACAAGCTTGATGTCCAACTTCTTCTTAATAAAATGTTTATCCACTTCAACATATTTGTACGATCATGTTGAACTAAATTATTGGCAATCTCCATAGCCGCTTGATTATCAGGATAGGGTTATATCGGACCCTTTTTTATAACTAATTTCCGTGATCACAATCCGAAGACACAAAAGCTTACAAATACCATGAGTCATCCCTCTGAACTTAGCTTCTGCAGAACACCGAGCAACCACATATTGCTTCTTGTGACGTCAAGTAACCAAATGTCTACCAACAAAAGTAAAATACCCGGATGTCGAACACCTACCAATTATGTTACAAGACAAATTGGCATCATTGTACTCGGACCTCCAAATGCCCATTCTTCCGAAAAATTAACTCTCTTTCAGGCGAAGATATCATGTAGCTCAAAATCATCACCACAACTGCCATATGATCCTCACTAAAGCATGCATAAAGTAACTTACAACACTTACAACATATGCAATGTCAAAATGAGTAAGAGACAAATAAACAACCGACCAACCAACCTTAATATCTCTCTTTACCTTTTGGAACTTGGTCGAGATATATAGTTAGATGATGATTTTGAATGATGGGAGTTTCTGCAAACTTGCACACTAATATACCAGTTTCAAAGAGCAAGTCCAGCACATACTTACGTTGGGACAAACCCTTTGACCAGGCTAAGTGGGAGAGGTCTTGTGGGTCACTGGATGTTAGTGAGGCGTTATGAGTGAGAATCTATGAGAGGCTAAGAGTGAGAGCTTCCATGAAATTTTCACAAAGAAGAGGATCAAGATTCAGAAGAACAGAGGTGGGCAACGCAACACAATGGAATCGCCTAGCAGGGTTTAAGGGTACAAAAATGATATTGTTCATGGGTAATATAAAAAAAGGAAAACTAATGAAAAGAACTTGAAAACTTTGAGTTTTAACGATAAGGACAAAATAAAGGGTAAAGTGAATAGTATCATAATTGATTTTTTAGTGTAAAAATGTGGTTTTTCATTACAATGAACAATACTGTAAGCTTTTCGTTAAAGTTCCTATATAAAAAACGACGTCATTATGGGTTATATAAAAAAAGATGTCTTACCAATATTACTAGAAATGGCAGTTGGTTGACGATCTGAATTTCGTTTGATGAGATCCCTGCTATGATCCCACCATTCAGGATAACCCACAATCTCATAGCGGTGGGATTTGGAATGACCAGGTTGACATTGATTGCATGTTCGATCTGAAAGAGTACTGCTGAAGTTGTCCGTTGAGCTAGCAGAAGGAGTTTCGGATCGGTCTGGTGGTGGTTGGTTTTGAGCAGCCAATGACATAGGGTTTCGACTCAGCAGATTTTTTCTCGTTAGCCGGAAAAGGATAAACATCCTTATGTCCCATTCAGCCATAATTGGTTAGCCAACAACTTTACACACAAGAAACGTCATTATTCACCTAATCAATTCCTAACCTCCACACTAAATGCTTTACTCACCGACAACCTTAGCCAACTAATCTTGTAAATGCAATAAACAAATCCACACCTAATTTCTCCCATTCTCAATTGCCCGACAAAAATAGAAAACACACCTAATTTTCATACCAATCATTAAGTACCCATACCCACCTCAACTGAATTCATTAATAATTCCTATTACCTTTTTTCTTAGGGGAATATTTTTGTTTACCACACTTAAGTGATAATGATGCTCATTATCCTATTTATTATCGTTATATGAGTTTCGAAACTTGTATAGTGAATAAACACAAATCTCAAGATTTAAACTTATCATACAATGATAAATATGAAGATGATCAGACCACCACTTAGGATCGTGAACAAAAATGCACCCTTCACTTGGGTTAATTCCTTCAAGTTGATAGGACCCAAAAGGTTTGCCCGTTACTGTGGGAACTTGTACTAGCATTTAGGTCAAACAACGATTCATGCTTGGTTATTCAAGAATGAGGAGGAATTTTTCTTCAAAACACTTTATGATCAATTTACAGAAATTCATGTTAATGATTAGAACCGTTAATATTGTAAGTCATTATGTAAAGATTATCTATACAAAATTCAATTACAATAAAGACCATTTGGTCAATTAAATGTAACAAATAGATCTACGGTTCCTAATACTTTTACCTACATTCTCTCTTTTGGTCTATATACATTCCAGTAAATTCATACACTCCATTCGCTCATATGTTATATATATAATTCAATGATTAAGCGATATCATATTTTATTGATTTTTTTACAGAAATAACTTTACGGAGTGACTTGTAAAATGAATTATTTTAACCATAAGTACAAAATTCTACAAAACAGCTCCTTGTCGTTTGAGTAGCTTCGTTAGTTTCAGCACAAAACCTTACTATTTATTTGAAATTGTTAGTTTACTTTGCTTGCCACCAGTAATAAGTAAATTACCAAAGAGTTCGATATAACTCTATCTTTTTTTAATACATTCAATATTATCTACATTAAGTGATGAGAGAATAGGTTAAACCTCACAATAGTTTAGCTAGACTAATTTGGATCGAATTTACCTTTTATAAGGATTCAACTTATGACCTCTCACTCACAGGTGAAGATAAATATCACGAAATCGTAATACTAAATGATTTGATATCACTTATCTTCAAGTCACATAAACAAAAAAATATTTTTTGCTTTGACGGTGATTCGCTAGCCACTTATGAGGCGTAGTCTACCATGCTAATCTGAGAATTTAGGGCGTACTAAATATATCCTTAGCCTGAGAGAATTGAATCTCTTACCCACTTATATGTTATAAATCTAATCATCAAAATATCTTGTTTAGTTACAAACAAATGCTACAAAACATAAAATTTTCTTAGATTCTAGCTCAACTTAACAAGGGTGGGAACCTTTGACACATTATCTTTGGAAATTGATGCCCAAGAAATAAACTAAAGGACGTGTCCCATCCGTGACAGAAATGACACTGCATGTATTTATCAAAGCATAATGCTTGTGTCCATGTGGGGACTTAAACATCTTTCACTTACAATTATCGAATATTTATCGTCGAACATTATAATTAAAATTATTTATTCTTTTTATCATCATCTATAAGTTATAAATGAAAAAAATTATTCAATTTAGAGATATGCATAAAAACATATGGACTTCATATGAAGATATTACTTGTTATCAAAATTTTTGATTGATTTACACGTCTGAATGACTAATTAATCTCTAAATTATTTAATTTTTGACAAATATAATATTTAAATAATAATAAAAAAAATGAACGATTTCGATTATAGTGATCGAAACTAAAAATTCGTTATCTGTAATTCGGTGACAAATAAATCCCTACATAACAGGACACAAACAATATTCTTTTACGAAAAGCTCACTCACAAACTCAGTATCTTTCCCTCGTTGTCGTCACCGCCGATTTATCCTTTTAAGCACGGCACGCGCAACTTGCAAAGCCACCAAAATATCATCGCGGACATATGTAACCGACACGTGGCTGATCCGGACGTCTATCCGACACGTACATTGCAAGAAAACGATGCCAAAGGTTGCGAATAAAAAAATTACACGCGGCGGGTGCAGGTGAATTCGCGGAGTTGAGTGGCAGGTGATCATTTCCTCCCATCCGATTTATGTCTCACACCCTGGCAAACTTCCACTCCAAAAATCACAGATGGAATGAGAGGGAGAGAAGAGCTCCCGACGATTCTAGGTAGAGAAATTTTTAAACTGACACACGAAAACACGCGAATTCAATCACCGAGATTCTGATTGCATGCCACGTGTCCGATTCCGGTGAAGAAAGCATGGCCATCGTCGACAGCCACCACCACCACCGGCACAAGTCGCTCTCCGACACGAAAGGTCTTCACCCTCTGCCCGTTCTGGCAGTCGGGGGGCCAAACGTCGTCGTCTTCCTCTTCCACGCAGAAGCTCCACGGCGATGGATTCAAATCCAAGCCCAAAACGGTATCGTCCGTCGCGAGATCCCTTCTCCCTCCTCGTCGTCGACTCCGACTCGACCCCGCCAACAAACTCTACTTCCCTTGTACGTCATCGTTTCTCATTTAAACGCCCTCGCTGCTTTTTCTAAAAGCACTTATTACTGTAGCTGACGGATTATGTATTTGTGGGTTTAATTTTGTAGATGAAGCTGGGAAACAGCAAACAGGTGAAAAGTGCGATCCGATTGAAGAACAGAAGCAGGTCACATGTAGCTTTTAAGGTATTTTCTAATTCCTCTCTGACATCAACCTTAAGAGTTATGTTGTTATAATTACTTGTATTTTAAGCAAAAATTTAGAAGGCATTTATTTATTTATTTCTTATGTGGGTTATGCTGCAGTTATTTATTTAATTGTTAATTTTTTTTTTCTCTGTGATTATTTTTTATTTAGCTTCATTGACTCTTTAAATTGGTTTTGTATTTGCTGGTTTAGTTTCAAACTACTGCGCCAAAAAGTTGCTATATGCGTCCTCCGGGAGGAATACTTGCTCCGGGAGAAAGCTTAATTGCGACCGGTAATGCCCTTGCACTTGCTCTGTTGCTACAAATAACAAATCTTTATGAATTGGCTGTTCCATTGGTGGATAATTTACTTACTTTTGATAAAAACTAGTATATGCCCGCACATTGTGCGCGAACGCTTTTTGCAAATGACGCTTTATCACAGTGGCGGAAAACATTCAGGCTTATGCATCTTGGTGCGGGTTTGATCCCCACTGACTTCCCTTCCCAACAATTAATTTCTAACCTACTAACATTATCGCTCAACCCAAAAAAAAAAAAAAAAAAAAAAAAAAGAAAAAAGAAAAAAGAAAAATCTTTGTACTTAATCATTGTTGTAAATTTTTTTATTGACTTTGGATTTGATGATGGACAGTGTTTAGGTTTGTGGAGCAGCCCGAGAACAATGAGAAACATTTGGATCAGAAGACCAAGGTTAAGTTCAAGATTATGAGTCTCAAGGTGAACGCAGGGATCGATTATGTGCCTGAGCTGGTAATATAGTGCTCTTTCGCCGACTTAATGTTCATGGTCATAGCGCATTTTGTATTTTATGCGAAAATAATAGTTATAATTCTGAATGCAAATTTCTCTCCCATATTCTAAATGTCAAATCCCAACAACCAAGGAAAAACACAAACTGAAAAAAGAAAAAGAAATCAGTAACCCCACTATGAACACATCCTGTACATAATCGTCCTCCAATACCGGCCGGCCGTCCGGCCAGCAGAAACGTATAGCCGTATCAATTGTCCGGCAGCTGGAAGTCCTGCAAACCAAAAATTTGATGGGAAGGGTTCTGAACAAAGAGGGCCATGCCACATTTGGCTGGATTGTAACCGTCCCACAAGGAGAAGTTTATGGTTCCAGAAATGGTCTTCTTTGCAGCAATGTCTTTGACAGTGCAGAGCTTTTCAAGTCGTCGGACGACGAAGTCATTGGACAGTACACGTCCTTGGTTCTCTCCCTTGGGGCAGTCGGTAATCAGCCCGTTCTCGTACAGCGCCACCATCACATTGGCACCGTAGTTGTCCACCTTCGACGTCAATGATCCTGTTAGGGATACTTGCAAGGATGCCTGTGATGGCCTTTGGAATGTTGCCTGTTCATCCACAACAAAACCAAGTTGCTAGTATTTATCCTTCACTATTTTGCGAACGGCTATTAGCCGAGTGTGACTAGCCACAACAGATAAAATTACTCTAACCAAAATCCTTCTCATGGTAACATTTTTTAATGTCCAAATCTTTGTTAGATTTACGAATAATTAAATGGTTTCTTTTTTAAATACATAGTTCAAATTCAAAGTCTAATAACGTAACATTTCAAATGTGATGTTACATGTATTATGAGCTAGTCTAAATTCAAAATGTAACAACATAAACATAACATTACATGTGTCATAAAATATAGGCTTTGAAATTCGAATGTTTAACATACATCAAGCTTTAGCTTTCGACAAAAGTTGACACTTTGAAAGTGATCCACCATTTGTAAAAGCTTCAAAAGTTGACATTGCTTTTAGGTGTACCAGAAAGTATACATGTCATGTAATATTTTCTCTAAACTATTTCCACTTTGGTACGAGATATTTTAGCAGTCTTGCTTTAAGGTTAAAATATGATTAAATAAAGATGAAGGTACCATTGAGTATATCAATGATTAGGGTGACAATCATTGAATGTAAGTACTTACAAAGATAATTGTTTTAAATAGCGTATTATGCATAAACTTAAAGAATATTTATCGTTGCATATAAAGTTAGGGGTTTAATTTCTCTTTTTTAATATCACTTTTATAAAAATTAAAATTAAAATTATTAACAATTGGTAGGTGATTAAAGTCTTTCTCTTCAAATTAATGTATTCTGAATTCAAATATTCAATCTTCTCATAATCTAAACTAGCAGAGAGCATATACTTTGTGTGTGTGAACAATTTTTCTTAATAAGTGCATATTTTATTTTAATATTACATAATTACTGTTTTGTCCTCCTTATGAAAATATTGTGTATCAAAAGTGATGGCAAAATTGGAAAAATATGATTGTCATTATCTAAAAAAAAAAATGGTAAAATAGAAAAAATAGGAATATAATTGTTATTTTGTCAAAAGGTACAAAATTACTATTTTGCCGTTCTTTTTGTCAATAATGTGTATCAAAAGTGAGAACAAAATAAGAAAAAAAAGGGAAAAAAAAAAGTTGATAAGAAGGGTTTTCTTAATAATAATATCGATTAATATAGAATATCATTTATATTAAAATATATCAAAATAATATTGAGGACAGATGAGAAATGCGAACCTGGAACGCCGGTGCAGGATATCTAGGTGCATCCTTGATAGACGTTATCAAAGCACTCCCATCGTTGCCAACACATTGGGCATGTGGTTAAAGAAAAATAAAAATATTATGGAGATGCAGGAGATCAAACCCTGTACCTCTCGCTTGCAAATCGAGCGCTCTCTTGAGCATTCAAAACTCTGTCATGTGTTTTATTATTTTAAAACATCCAAATCAGAGCCAACTTCAAAGGGATTAGACCTTAAATAAATACATAATAGTTTTTTGACAAAAAAAATAAACATAATAAATTGGTCCATGGATATGGGTGAACCAAATAAAACTGAGCAAGGGCCTAATCCAACAACTTCCGTGATCCAAAATGGTTCATGACTTAAGGCTGGGCCTTGATTCTGAAGATAAAAGGCAGAGCTAGTTCTCATTTTCTAGCCCTAGTTAGGTTAACATTAACATATACAAAGGAAACTCGTATTGATTACGATTCAAAAATACAAGAATTCACAGCGTCTAAAAACTAATAAAGTTTCATATGACTTATATTATGTGGTTTCACTTCTAATTATATCGAGATTTCTTATGATAAAACTCTTTCAACTGCCGTGTTGATGTTGTAGCTCTACCAATTGGTTTAGACAAGTGGGTTTTCCCCAGCCAAAAGGAGAGAATCAATTGAGTGGGATGTTCAAAAATTTAGGTTTCATTACTTATATTTTATTCTGTCAAAACACAAATAACCTCTCCATGAATTTTGGAAATCTGTAAAACTGTTCCATTCTATCGTGTGCATAGTGGTTCACTATATATGATGATTGGTGACAAGATAAATGTAGTAGATACTTCTGTGAACACGAAAGATTCCTTGAAACAAGAAACCAGAATAACGTGTACAAAATAATATTTTTTGTGTTTATGATTTTTGGGGTTACGATCTCTCTTAAATTTGGTCCTCTGATTCTATCTCCGTAAGATCTAGATTTGTTGATCCAAGGGCCGTCGAGGCTTGATCTTGGATGAACAGTTGTAAGTTTCTTCAAGGGCCTTCGGGGCTTGATCTTGAATGTTGATGGATGAGCGGATCTTCAAGGGCTTTTGGGCTTGATCTTGAAGAACGGTTGGTTTTCTTCAAGGGCCGTCGAGGCTTGATCTTGAATGAACAGTTGGTTTTCTTCAAGGGCTTTTGGGCTTGATCTTGAAGAATAGATGTGTGGATTTGTTTGTTGATCCAAGGACCGTCGGGGCTTGATCTTGGATGAACAGTTGTTGAACGGATCTTCAAGGGGCGTTGGGCTTGATCTTGAAGAATGGGTGTATGGGTTTGTTGAGGTTGTTGATCCAAAGGGCCGTTGGGGCTTGATCTTAGGATGAACAGTTGATGAACAATGAACACTTTCTTCAAGGGCCGTCGGGGCTTGATCTTGAGTTGGTGGAAGTTCTTCAAGGGCCGTTGGGGCTTGATCTTGAAGGAGGATTTGACGAAGAACGAAGAGTGCTTTCTTGATCCTTCGGAATTCTTGGGAATTTGGATGCTCGAGAGCTTTGGAGTTTCAAAGCTTCAAGGATTTGGGGAATTCTCTTCCAATTTGGGAGTAGAGAAATGTATTTGTGAATTCCTTGATGCTTGATACCTTGATGGAGAAGCCTATTTATAGGCTTTGAGAATGAATCACCACCACAAAATATTTTTTTCCTTTCCAAGCACCATTGCCTAATTTTCCCACTTAATGCAATATTGAAATTGAAGTGGTGTAACTTATGGCCTAATTTCCCACTTAATACCATTTTAAACTTGAAGTGGTTTAACTTATGGCCTAATTTCCCACTTAACACCATTTTAAACTTGAAATGTGTATGCTTTGTCATTGCCCAAATGAGAAAAACTTACTTTGATCCGTAATGGATTGAAGTGTGCTTGCCTTGTCATTGCCCAACATGAGAAGAAAAACTTGTTTTGATCCTCAATGGATTGAAATGTACTTGCCTTGTCATTGCCCAAAATGAGAAGAAAAACTTGTTTAATCCTTCAAGGGTATTTCTTCCTATTTTGGTTGAGTCACACGCCATGTGTACAATTTGTACAACACGTGGCGTATGCCATGTATGCCTTGACACGTCAAAACTTTAATGCATTGGTGAACATTTGTTTTACTGAAATTTCGATGTCTACAAATGCCCCCACTTCAAGGCGCGTCGTAGACATGTGCTTGTCACGTGTAGAAGATGCGTTTTGAAGTCCCTTAATGTAGATGTCAACCCAAGGGCCGTCGAGGCTTGATCTTGAATTGGGCTGGAAATTTCTTCAAGGGCCATTGAGGCTTGATCTTGAGTTCGACTAGAAGATTTTCTGGTTTCCTCCAATCGTTGATTTTCCACAGGCTTAGTCTTGAACTAGGCTGGAGGATTCTTTTGGTCTCCCCCGAAGGTCTGAACTTACTCCTTTTATCTGGAGTTGAATTTGATTCAAGGGTGGTGAACACTTGATTTTGAATCGGACTTGTGATTTCTTCAAGGGCCATTGAGGCTTGATCTTGAACTAGGCTGGAGGATTCTTCTGGTCTCCTCCGTTCGTTGATTTTCCTTTGTGCTACTCTTGAACTGAGCAGCAGGATTCTTTTTTCAAGGGCCATCGAGGCTTGATCTTGAGTTCGACTGGAAGATTTTCTGGTTTCCTCCAATCGTTGATTTTCCTTTGTGCTACTCTTGAACTGGGCAGCAGGATATTTCTTCAAGGGCCATCGAGGCTTGATCTTGAGTTCGACTGGAAGATTTTCTGGTTTCCTCCAATCGTTGATTTTCCTTTGTGCTACTCTTGAACTGGGCAGCAGGAAATTTTGGTCTCCCCCGAAGGTCTACGAGCGGTTTCAGGATATGGCAGGCAAGTACGAGGTGGAGGTGCTGACCTGTTTCTTTGTTCAATCTTTCCAATTCGTATTGAATACGAATTGGAAAGTTTGAAGTTTCCTTGTCCCTTCTCTGGCAGTGTATCAACCGTTGAAGATGACTACTCGAGCAACGCTAGGTAAGCAACCAGGCAAAGGTTCCAGGTAGTCGGTTCCAGATCGGAAGACTGACTCTAAGTGCCGGCTGATTGCTCTCTTTCACTTTGCCATGCGAGTAAGAACAAGGACAAAGGAAAAGACAAGGAAAAAGCATGATATGAGATACCTTTGCTTTCGACCTTGATGATATGAGATACCTTTGCTTTTGAAGAAGCGGCGAATGGATCAGCACATGTATTTGTTGTGCTTGTCTCCACATACTTCAATCTACCGTTTCCTCCTGGGTCATCTGTACTCCAGGCATCCGGTATCTTCTTTGGGGAAGAAGAAAAAATTGAGTATTTCGAAAGGCTTTGCTGGGAGTGCGCCCTCAGAGGTGAGGAAGAGTTGGGCATTTTTTTTTTTTTTCAGGTCTGCCTTGCCATAAAAGATGAAGGTCGACATATATAGGGATTTCCCAATAGCAAGTGGTGGTTATGTTCTTTTACCCTTGTCGACAAACGTCTCTTCGATTTTTTAACAAACGTCTCTTCGATTTCTGAGTGAGCGCCTCTTCGAAAAAGTAGTCACGGGTACGGCTCTGTCACCACGCTTGTTGGCAAAGGCGCGTAGTTGGGATGATAACCTTCACGTGTTTTCAACTTTGTCAGAGATCTTTTGACAAAGTTGAACGCGTTATCTGAAAAGCCGCGAAAGCGTCGCCGAACTTCACGCAGGAAAATCCGATTTTTTGAATCGGTGGTCGTGTCGCCTTGGCTTTTTATAGAGGTATCGATTACCTCCAACATGCACACTTTGAAGATCGCCCGTTTGTGAAAATCGTCTTCGGCCCTTTCTGATTTTACTCCATCCACCTTTCTCTTTTAACCTTTTGACAATGGCTAACCCGTCTAACATTTGCTTAGATTTGAGTCTCAGCAGTGATCCGAGTGCGCCGCGTCAGGTAAATGTATGGTGCCCTTCTTTCTTATCTTCTAATGGCCCTTTGACAGGTGAAGATTCTGTGATGAAGGACGCAACAACAGCTACGATAGTAGCTAGGAACTTCCTCACTCCAAAAGATAGTAGGCTGCTTTCAGAACGGTCCGATGAGTTGGCCGTTCAAGAGTCCCTAACTCTCAGTGTTCAGTGCGCAGGCTCTGTGTCCAACATGGGCCAACGCCTACTTGCTCGATCCCGCCAAGTGGAATCATTGATGGCGGAGGTGGAAACTCTTAAGCAAGAGATCAAACAGCTTAAGCACGAGAATAGAAGTTTGCATGTGCTTGCAAATAACTATTCGACGGGCATGAAGAGGAAGCTTGATGAGCTGCAAGAATCCAGTGGTCGAATTCAAAGTGACCGTCAAAGTGACCGTCAAAGGCTTGCTGCTTTTTTCCAGAGGCACCTTTTTCCTGGCTCATCTAGCGTTCCACCAAGTATTGAGGCCTCTTCTTTGATGCATCCCGCTTCTGTAGTTTTCCCAAGTAGTGGGGCTTCACGTGAACAACCTTTATGAAAGCTCCATCTCTTTTTTTTTTTTTTTTTTTTTTTTTTTGTACGCACTTGTAATTTCTCGGAGATCAATGAACATGCTTTACTTATTTAGTGTATTGTGCTAAATACAGATAAAACATATACATCACCAAGATGTGTTATTTCCTTTTTTTTTTTTTTTTTTTTTTTTTTTTTTTTTTTTTGATGATGTGACTGTACTTGAAGTTTTGAAGTTTCAAGTTGCCTACGTACCCTTGGTTGAGGAGGGATCAAGTCATGACGTAGTTCAAATGAGTGATGATTTTTTTTTTTTTTTTTTTTTTTTTGATGATTTTGCCGTACACAGTTTATGCTCTTGCGGGCCAGGAGTGTTTGGTGCCGTTTGCAGTTTCAGCTCGTGCAGGCAATGAGCGTTTTGGTGCCGTTTGCAGTTTCAGCTCGTGCAAGCAAGGAGCGTTTGGTGTCACCTTTTAGGCTCGTGCGAACGAGGAGCTTGTGGTGTCGTTTGCAGTTTCAACTCGTGCAGACAAGGAGCTTTTGGTTGTCGCCTTTTAGGCTCGTGCGAACGAGAAGCTTGTGGTGTCGTTTGCAGTTTCAACTCGTGCAGACAAGGAGCTTTTGGTTGTCGCCTTTTAGGCTCGTGCGAACGAGGAGCTTTGGTTGTTGCCTTTTATGCTCATGCGAACGAGGAGCGTTGGTTGTCGCCTTTTAGGCTCGTGCGAACGAGGAGCATTGGTTGTCGCCTTTTAGGCTCGTGCGAACGAGGAGCGTTGGTTGTCGCCTTTTAGGCTCGTGCGAACGAGGAGCAATTGATGTCGCCTTTTATGCTCGTGCAAACCAGGAGCGTTGGTTGTCGCCTTTTATGCTCATGCGGACGAGGAGCTTTTGGTTGTCGCCTTTTAGGCTCGTGCGAACGAGGAGCTTTGGTTGTTGTTGTTGATTTGTCAAGTGATCTGGGAGAGGCGTTCCTCGCAATCTTCATAGGAAGGAGCCTTGACCGAGTAATTGAAGAAGTCTTCTGGGAAGAGGTCGCACATTGTGATGGGGATGGACAATCTTTGTGTCGAAATTTCATTGTCTCCAACACTTTCACATTGTTCTGGAGGTTGACAAGAGCTGTTTTGCCCCATTTTCGACTGATAAACTTGTGGACAAGATGGTTGCTGCTTCTCCAATTTCTTCGAAGCGATCTTCGAAAGGCATTCCTCACAATCTTCATAGCAAGGAGCCTTGATCGAGAATTTGAATAAGTCTTCGAGGAAGAAAAGATCCCGCATAAACGATCTTTGTGTTGAAATTTTCTTATCTTCAACATTTTCACATTGCTTTGGAGGTTGGCGAAAGCTGCTTTCCCTCCTTTCTGATTGGTGCACTTGTGGAGAAGACATATGTTTCTCGTGCAGTTTCTTCGGAGTGACATGAGTCCATCTTTCAATTTCACTTGACTTGGAACATGCCCCCAACAGTCGAGGTGAAGACTTTGAGTCGAAAGAGCCAGAAGTGACATCTTTCTTAGGGATTTCATCTTCAGTGCCGTTCTCTTGGGTTTGTTGGCATAAAGATTTGCCAGTATGGACGATGATGCGCCTCGTTACCTTCAGTGGTCCTTTTGTGTCGACCTCTAGGATTGCTTGGCGCTTCATCCTTGAAGGAATCAAGCTTCGAACGTCGCCTTTTTCTGCTAACCCATCGAGCTTTTCTTCCTTTGGTGTTGTCTTCCTCTTTCCAAAAGGCTTCTCATTATCTTCAAATCTTTCCGAAGCTGATCGTCGCACAGGAGAGATAGCTGTGTTGCTTTGTTTCTTAGGCTTTAACAACCTTTCAAAAACAGAGCTTTGGGATGTTGGCACGTTAAGCCTCTTGAAGACGGAAGTTCGGTCTTGCCCACCAATACGATCAAGTGCCGAAATTCTGGGTTTTGAATGATTCAGCCTATCGAAGACTGACACTCGAATAGGAGGTTTAGGCTCCTCTTGATTTTTTTCAATGCTCACGCTGATGTGTTGAGCGCTAGCGTTTTTCGCTTTGCTTGAAATCTTCACGAGTGCATTTGGTGTGAAGCCAAGTCCAGCTTTGTTGTTGTCAACTCTGTAATCATGCTCCTTCAACTTCTTTTGAGTCTCGGTGAGGTCATGATCTTTGTTGTTGACGGTGTTTGAAACCTTATTTCCAAGATTTGAAGAAGAAGCAAAGTCATGCCTAGCCTTTGACATGAGTTCGTAGGCATTTGGGTCAAAGCCTTCTTCGGTCTTCTTAGTTGGAAGAGAGCTTGGTTTCACTTTGACGCCATGCTGTGCCTCTAGACGGTTGATGAGTCCGGCGGTTTGCAAGTTTTTCTCCTCTGCAGTCTTTATCAGCCTTGCAACTGTTTCCTTCATCTGAACCAGCTGTTTTTCAATGGAGGTAGTGCCGATAGTCACGACTTGTTCTTTGTTTGAAGTCATGGACTGTGCTTAAATATCTTGAACGGAGACAGAGATGAGAGGTAGAGATTGTCCCACCGAGCGTGCCAAATTTGTGAACACGAAAGATTCCTTGAAACAAGAAACCAGAATAACGTGTACAAAATAATATTTTTTGTGTTTATGATTTTTGGGGTTACGATCTCTCTTAAATTTGGTCCTCTGATTCTATCTCCGTAAGATCTAGATTTGTTGATCCAAGGGCCGTCGAGGCTTGATCTTGGATGAACAGTTGTAAGTTTCTTCAAGGGCCTTCGGGGCTTGATCTTGAATGTTGATGGATGAGCGGATCTTCAAGGGCTTTTGGGCTTGATCTTGAAGAACGGTTGGTTTTCTTCAAGGGCCGTCGAGGCTTGATCTTGAATGAACAGTTGGTTTTCTTCAAGGGCTTTTGGGCTTGATCTTGAAGAATAGATGTGTGGATTTGTTTGTTGATCCAAGGACCGTCGGGGCTTGATCTTGGATGAACAGTTGTTGAACGGATCTTCAAGGGGCGTTGGGCTTGATCTTGAAGAATAGGTGTATGGGTTTGTTGAGGTTGTTGATCCAAAGGGCCGTTGGGGCTTGATCTTAGGATGAACAGTTGATGAACAATGAACACTTTCTTCAAGGGCCGTCGGGGCTTGATCTTGAGTTGGTGGAAGTTCTTCAAGGGCCGTTGGGGCTTGATCTTGAAGGAGGATTTGACGAAGAACGAAGAGTGCTTTCTTGATCCTTCGGAATTCTTGGGAATTTGGATGCTCGAGAGCTTTGGAGTTTCAAAGCTTCAAGGATTTGGGGAATTCTCTTCCAATTTGGGAGTAGAGAAATGTATTTGTGAATTCCTTGATGCTTGATACCTTGATGGAGAAGCCTATTTATAGGCTTTGAGAATGAATCACCACCACAAAATATTTTTTTCCTTTCCAAGCACCATTGCCTAATTTTCCCACTTAATGCAATATTGAAATTGAAGTGGTGTAACTTATGGCCTAATTTCCCACTTAATACCATTTTAAACTTGAAGTGGTTTAACTTATGGCCTAATTTCCCACTTAACACCATTTTAAACTTGAAATGTGTATGCTTTGTCATTGCCCAAATGAGAAAAACTTACTTTGATCCGTAATGGATTGAAGTGTGCTTGCCTTGTCATTGCCCAACATGAGAAGAAAAACTTGTTTTGATCCTCAATGGATTGAAATGTACTTGCCTTGTCATTGCCCAAAATGAGAAGAAAAACTTGTTTAATCCTTCAAGGGTATTTCTTCCTATTTTGGTTGAGTCACACGCCATGTGTACAATTTGTACAACACGTGGCGTATGCCATGTATGCCTTGACACGTCAAAACTTTAATGCATTGGTGAACATTTGTTTTACTGAAATTTCGATGTCTACAACTTCTTTAAAAACAAACTAACCTAAATTCGTAGATCATCGTACGGTATGATTTATATGACATTGGAAAAAAGAATTCACAAAAAATTTGGATTTCAAACCATTTTTCATTTTTTATACTGACCAGAAAAAGAAAAATAAACAGTTTAGAAATTAGCTTGCACAAAGAAATGCACCATCCAACTGCAACCACTTGATCTTTCCAGTTTCTTCAAATCTCTGGAATGCTTGAATATTGGCCCCTCAATGCATTTTATATTGTTCCAAACCATGGCCGTAACTGGACAAACATAACCATGCAATCATATATAGCAAGTGGACCACATTTCCAAGACCCAATTATCAAGCCGCCTGTCCCAAATTTGATAGTAACCAACAACTGATTGAAATTTTTTCTACCTCCCAAACACTTCACAAAAGATTTTCCTATGTAACCGGTTGTTCTCTCTACATATTTCTCATATCACATGACCTAGTCATGTGATAAGAGACAAAAAAAAAAATGTATATACCTCAGTTACACTTAAGATTTTTCTCGCCAATAGGCTCATCCACGTCAAAACAAAATTGTAGTTACTAATTTGGCACATTGCACAGCATATGCTGGAGTGCTGGCCACAAAGGAAAAATATCCACATATTACGTGGCTGAGTGAGTAGCACCAGCTATATATCCCCTTGGTTCTGAGCTCGATATTGAAAGAATTTAAGCTAGGGTTGTAAACATTGATTGCATAAACTCAACTCAATTAATTATGAGTAAGGTATGGACTTCATTATATAGAGATTACAAGATGAGGTTGGTTACAGTATAAACATATCATCTTATTACATTTGAAATTCAAAACTAAGTTACACACGAGTTTTAGATAAGGAAGGATTGTAATTCCTTTTTATCTGTTAAAGAGGTTGAAGAGTATCCAACTTGTGTAGCTGACTTGGAGAGTCCTTTACCATGCATTACTGACGTGGAGAGAGATCTTGAATAGTTGGTTTATCACGCCCCCGCAAGCTGAGTGGGCGTTGACAAACAGGAAGCTTGGAAAGGAGAAAACTAAAATGAGCTGTGGATAAACCCTTGGTTAAGAGATCTGCGATTTGGTCAGCAGATGAAACATATCCCACAACCAATTCATTGCAAATTACTTTTTCTCTAACATAATGATAATCAACTTCCATATAACGCATACGAGCCTGATAGACTGGATTGGAAGCTACTGCCAATGCACTGATTTTGTCACACCACAATCGTGGTGGATTGAGAGGAAGATGAAGATCACGAAATATGTGTCAGAACCAAGACAAAATGGCGGAGGTATAGGCCATTTGTCAATACTCAGCCTCTGTACTTGAGCGAGACACACCTCTTTGTTTTTTAGAACTCCAAGAGATTAAGTTATCCTATAGAAAAATGCAATGACCACCAATGGAGTGACGATCATCTAGGTCACCAGCATAGTCAGCATCTGCAAAGGTTGTTAGGGACAACGAACTGGGTTTGTAAACTATACCGCGATCATGAGTGGCTTTCAAATAGCGAAGAATGCGCTTGACTGCAGCCCAATGTGTAGTTGTGGGTGAATGCATATACTGACAGACTTGATTTACAACGAAAACAATGTCAGGCTGTGTGAATAAGAGGTATTGGAGAGCCCCAACAACGCTTCAAAAATTTGTTCCATCATCCAAGGGCTCACCCTCATACAGACTAAGCTTGCGGCCAGAGAGGGCTGGAGTAGACAATGGTTTGGGGTCAGCCATTTTAGTGCATTTGAGTAGGTCCAGGATATATTTTGACTGTGTTAAATACATGGCCGTCGGTGTTCTCGTAATTTCCATTCCCAAAAAATAATGCAAGGCCCCAAGGTCCTTCATTGAAAATTTGTTTCCCAATTGTTGAATCAATGTGGAGATGTGGGATGCATTATTACCTGTGAAAAGAATGTCATCAACGTAGATGAGTAAATAAATGACAGTAGTTCCATTGAAGAAAATGAATAGTGAAGAATCTACCATTGATACATGAAACCTGAGCTCTTCTAAATGTTGAGAGAAGCACTGAAACTAGGCACGTGGGGCCTGTTTTAAGCCGTATAAGGACCGTCGAAGATGACATACATGTGTTGGAAACTGTGGATCGACAAAGCCAGAAGGTTGGCGCACGTATACTTCCTTAGTTAAAGAACCATGGAGAAACGCGTTTTTAACATCAAGTTGGTGAATTTGCCAGTTAAAATGAAGAGCCACGGAGAGAATAAGTCTGATGGTAGCATGAGTGACGACAGGACTTAACGTCTTGGTGTAATCGATTCCTTCTTGTTGATGAAAACCATTGGCAACAAGACGTGCTTTAAATCTTTCAATAGAACCGTCAGATTTACGTTTAATACGATACACCCATTTATTTGGTAGAACATTCACGGCGGAATGAAAAGGAACTAGGGACCACATTCCTGTTCGTTGCAGAGCATTGAACTCTTCTGCCATTGCCATACGCCATTTAAGGTACTTATTTGCTTGTGTAAAACAAGTGGGCTTAACTATTTCATTAGTCACATCAGAAACAAGCGCATATTTGGGATTGGGTTTTTGAATGCCATCCTTTGAACGTGTAACCATGGAGTGAATAGGTTGAATGTGTCTTTGAGAGGAAGATGAGACAGGAGCAACACCTACTGCATTCGTAGAGGATAGGATTGGTGAAAGGTCAGGTATAGAGGGTACAGGTGAGATGGGCAATGGTGATAGAATAGGATTGTTTAATATAGGTGAATAGGGAAGATGAGGTTGTGTGGATGATATAGTGGGAGGGATGGGGGGGTTCGGATTTAGTGGGAAAGTAGGTGGAATAGGGTTAGGATGTGTGGATGTTATCGTGTAATGCATGGGATGGCCATAATGACTACATATTTAACATTAAATGCGTCTAGTAGTGAAAGTACCTTGGGAAGGAGTTGTGTCGAGAAATCCATCATTTTGGTGAGAGTGGGAGCCTTGGTGAGAGTTGGACTCGTGGTGAGAATGGGACCCTTGATTAGAGTTAGACCATTGGTGAGAGTGAAGAGAGTTGCAGTGTCGATTGGAAGATCCACGACCACTATTGAAATGATTACGACCTCGAAACCCAGTAGAGGATCCTCATCCTTGAAAAGATGCAGGTGCACGGCTTCCATTGCGACCCGCTACAAGGGCAATGAGGCCGTTGTTAGTACCAAATGCAGAATGCATTTTCTATCGTCTTTCAGCGCCAAGGAGAAGTGCTTCCAAAGCATTGTAGGTAATGGCCTCATCACAAGCTTGGGCTGAGGCAACGGTGCTTTCATAGGCAAGGCCTATGTTGCTGAGAATGATGGCAACGACGTCGGAGTTTGAAACAGAAACACCAGAGAGAGAAAGTATCTGCGAGACAATTAATTTTATCCAAAAATTCGGAAATGGAAGAATCACCTCTGTGAGTATTCATCAACTCACTACGAAGCTGAAGAAGGGGACCGGTTGACTGTGAAGCATATCAATCACGTAGTGTTGTCCATGCAGAATGGGAGCTAGTTTTCTTAATTAAAGCAGTAAGTACGGTAGGGTGAACAAAAGAGTTGATCCAGGACATAACAGTGGCATCCTTTTGGATCCAAGTGTCGAAGTCGGGATTGACTATGTCAGTGATGTTGCCATCATCATCTTTTAGGAATGCTGGAGGACACTTAATGGTTCCATCAACAAAGGAAACAAGATTGCGACTGCGGATGAGAGGTAGCATTTGGGCGTGCCAGAATGGGTAGTTGATACGATCAAGTTTGATCGTGAGAAAATTAGAGATATTTGGGAGGGGAATGGGAGAGGAAGATTGAGAAGCCATGGGAGGAAAGAAAAAAAAAATTCTGTCGTTAGACTCTAGCTCAGAGATACCATGAAAGAATTTAAGCTAGGGTTGTAAACATGATTGCATAAACTCAACTTAATTAATTATGAGTGAGGTATGGACTTCATTATATAGAGATTACAAGATGAGGTTGGTTACAGTATAAACGTATCATCTGATTACATTTGAAATTCAAAACTAAGTTACACACGAGTTTTAGATAATGAAGGATTGTAATTCCTTTCTATCTGTTGAAGAGGTTAAAGAGTATCCAACTTATGTAGCTGACGTGGAGAAAGATCTTGAATAGTTGGTTTATCAGATATAAGCTGCACCACTACATATAACTACTTAGTCCATCAAATTTGCATCACAACTCTTTTCCAACAAAGTTTTTTCTTGTAAATTTCTGATCACCATCTTGTTAATAACCATGCTAGAGGGTAAAGCAGTTATCGTTGAGACTAACATGCTTCAAACCATGCAACAGAAGGCACTTGACTTGACTTCCAAAGCCCTTGATTTATTTCATGTCATTGAAGCCACTGAGATAGGCCGCTTCATTAAAAAGGTAATCACTTAAGAGTTAGGACCGCTTGATACTATATTTATTTCAGTTTTTAGATTTTAGATTTTAGTTTTCAAAAAATTGAAATATGAAAAGAAAAATCAAGATAATGTTTGAAAACTTAGAAAAGTAGCTTTTATGGTTTTCAAAATAAGGGTGAGGTCTTCATATTACATGATTATCAAAGGTGAAAACTAAAAACGAAATGATTATCAAATGGCCACGTATTAGATGCTCATATTACATTTGTTCACTTCAAAATTTATTTGACAAGTGCTGCTGGCTTGCTCAATTATCAACAATATGACATGAATTATGTTGACAATTTTTATAAACTTATAATTTTTTTTTGTTTCTGCAGGAGTTTGACAGGACATATGGACCTGGATGGTAGTGCATTGTAGGAGCAGATTTTGGTTCATTTGTTACACATTGCCACAGCTATTTCATCTATTTTTACGTGGGCAGCCTTGCAGTTTTGCTATTCAGGGGAGTTGCAGGTCCAGAAGCTGAGGCAAAGCAGTCGTGTGCAGCGGCCTTGGAGGCAATACAAGTAGGAAGTTCTTATTCTCTTCATCACTTTGTGCTTTGAGTCTATACCCTGCCTTTGTAGTAGTGTAGGCTAGGTATTAGGACTGAAGAAGAAATTCTAGGGTTCGAATTTTAGATTCAACGATCCAGCTAGCTGTTTATATACATTTTCGTCATGCTTCAAAGGACTGCTATGCATTCGTTTAATGGTTGCTGATAAGCTTGGGACTGCTAGAGTTAGGGTTTATCCCTAGCTATGTAATTTTCTGTTTGGTTATGTTACAACCATTTCGGTGCTTATGTTAGCAGTCCTACATCGGTGGAGATAAAGAAAAGCAATGACTTTAAGTAGGATTACCTCACTCTAACTAATATCGAGGTTTTTTTGTAGTAAAACCCCATACTTAATAGATTGGGCATGTGGTAAATTGGGGGACATTATCGGTGTCGTTAGAGTGGGCCCTCCAGGCCCGTCGATCTAAAAAACTTCAACATGGTATCAGAGCCCACAGTTACGGGCCCGTACAAGCCAAAGGCTTGTCACCAGGAAGTGTGGACTTGGAAACAAGCTTGGACTCTTAAAATAGAGCCGACATTTGAGTTCTTAAGAGTCACTTCTTGAAAAGATTGAAAACAAATCTGGACTTCATTGGAACCGACCTCTGAGTTTCAATTGCCGATGTGTGGATCTTCATGTGTGAACCACTAAATGGGGTTACACGTGAGGGGGCGTGTTAGTGGTCCCATATTGGTGAAGGTAAAAAAAAAAGCAATGACTTTAAATAAGATTACCCTACTCTAACTAATACCGAGACCTTTTGTGGTAAAACCCCACACCTAACGGATTGGGCAAATGGTAAAATTGAGAATAATATCGATGTCATTAAAGTAGGGCCCCCTAGACCCGTCGATCCAAAAAATTTCAACACTTTATTCTTACCCAAAGCGACCTGTGATATACATCAGACAGTTAAATTAAAGAATTTAAGTTCCAAGAAAAGGGAATGGAATTACATTATTCATCTGAAATGAAAGCACATAAAGAGGTAACACATTGGAATAATTCCCTGGCAACAACCAATGACATGTACCAAGCAACTAATTTGATTATTTGCAATTATCACAAAATCGACATAGGACCAACAAATGGTAATTTGTAGTAAATTAAACCAAGTTTATTTGATTTGCTTATCAGTTTATCTTTGTAAGTAGTAAGTCCTGTAAATCTTTAGGCCTCGTTTGATGTACAGAATTAGATTGGACAGCTCAAGTGATTCATTTTATGTTGGAAGGAAAAAGTTAGTACCAACTTCAAAATATTAAAATTTTAAAGCCTACAATAGCATTTTAAAAAGAGCTGGAATTTTTTAAGCCATTGATCAATAACAATTGTGGAGAAACGCTATCATGCAATGCTATTAATTACATATTGTGTCGTAGTGAAGTTAGCATTAACTTGTCTAAGCTAATAATAAAAGAATGATTAGTCATGACACTACAAGAAAATATGATATGACAACACTACCAGCACAACGTGCATTTGTCCTTGTTGTTGAAAACATGCTTTGACAACGTATCCCAAATATGGTAATTTTAATTTATATATCCATAAGTTCAAATTTGTAAGCAGTTACTAGATATAGTCCAATTTTATTTAATTATTAATTTAAGTCCAATGATTCATTGTCCACATCATTTTATTTTCATTTTTTTTTGGTCAAAATTACCCCTCTATTAACATTATCCTTTAATTCTAGATCTACTTGTATTATGAAATTAATTATAATTGATTATTTATCTTTAAATAATCCCCTACTTGTAGAATTAGTTTTAAAGTATATCTCTTTTTCTATAACTCCCATATACAAATTGTGCTGTGTTCTCCGATCCCCTTCCTTGTTGTTCAGTTTTCTTCTTTCAAGCTCTTATGATTTCTTCCTCCTTTTTGAAATATAAGGTCACAATTTCCAATTTTTTTCAATGGTATAGAGCTTTGAAGTATGCCAATACACCAACAAAGGTGCGTTGATGTACGTGGTTGGTTTTGGTTTTGTAGCATCGCATCTTGCATCTTCCTACTTGTCATCCCCACTAGGTCCTCCCACAATAGCACTAGTTAGGTCGTTTTGATTGGGAACATTGCCATGAAAATATGAGTTTCACGCGTGCACTGGTAATTTCTTCCCAATTTTTAGTTTGAACTTGGATTATACATATTTTTCTTTTCAACCTTTATAGGAAATGCATTGCTTTGTTTATCTACCTGTATTATATATTTCTGTAATGAATCTATTTGTATATTTTGTTTATTCTACCTGTGTTATAAATTAATTGTATTTTATCTACGTATATATCACAAAATTTTTCTATCTCAAATTAATTGTGTTATCTACCTATACGATATGTTTTTGTTCATTAGTCTATTTATATCACATATTATTTTGTGTTATCTATCTATACGATAGGTTTTTATTCATAGTCTACCTATATCATAGATTAATTAATATTATCTACCTACATCACAAATTTTTTATCTACCTCGACAATATTTCTTTTAATTTTTGATAAACTTATAAGATTGGTTGTAATGTGTTTTTAAAATGTTTTTAATTAGAAAATGGATAGATAAAGGTATTTGAAGATTCAAAATTTTAAAATTTTAAATTCAAAAATAAAGAATTTAAATATTTTTTATTTTCAAGGGGCAAAATAGGTGTAATAAAAAATCAAATAAAATTGGACCCAATCCGAAAACAGGTGAATTTTTTGGACATGGATCAAACTGCCCCTTTACTCTTTTAGGTTCTTTTCGGGTTTTTTAGATATATAATTAGATACCAATTTCTTGTTTTGGAGAAGACTAATCGTTTTGGAGTTTTGACCGCTGAGCTTTAGAAACAATGAATGATTTCTTACATTGAGATTAGTTTCATGAAACTGGTTGTTTGCATTCCTCATATATTTAGAATCACGAAGTGACTGTGGAAGCACGAGTTGGATGATTGTTGGTTCATTCGTGAATAGTGGTATGTCTAAATGATCTGTATTTTGCCTGTTGATTTTGCACGTGGAGAAAATATTATTGGTACGACGACACTGTGGATGAATGGTATCTTGTTGGTTTAATGTTGAATTTGCATGCAGAATGATCATTGGCATCACTACGGCACTGTAGATGAATAGTACTTTGTTAGATTACTGTTTGAATTTATGTCTTGGATGAATGATGGTCACCAAAAATTAATTTTAACTTTTGCTTAGTTTACTCGTTGGGGTCTTGATTGTCTTGACAATTTGTCCCTTTGAACTTCTACTCTTCTTTTACTGGTTTGGTTTTAACTGTAGTGGCCGGCTTCTAGGAGAAAACATCTGAAGAGTCTAAAGGCAAATCATCTTTCTTTTTAGAATCTAACTGACTATTTGGTGTAGCTGGTGAGCTAAATTTCTAAGTTCAGAAGCTGACTTTCCTTTTGAGGAAGATGATTTTGACATTCCTTGGAGGGAAGAGGAAAGGGAAATCTCTTAGAGTAACTGTGTTGGAGGAACCATAAATTACTTAAGGGAACTCTTTGAGGACCTAGTCGAGGATTCGTTATTGATTGAATTTGTCCAATCACTTGACTAAAATGACCCTAAAAACTTCTTCATCATGACTGACATAATATCCCTTATTTTAAAGATCCATGACACCTTGTATTTAGCCATGAAGTGTAAAAGTAGAGGGAATCTTTCATATATTTAGAAGCACGAAGTGACTGTGGAAGCACGAGCTGGATGATTGTTGGTTCATTCGTGAATAGTGGTATGTCTAAATGATCTGTATTTTGCCTGTTGATTTTGCACGTGGAGTAAATATTATTGGTATGACGACACTATGGATTAATGATATCTTGTCGGTTTAATGTTGAACTTGCATGCGGAATGATCATTGGCATCACTACGGCAATGTAGATGAATAGTACTTTGTCGGATTACTGTTTGAATTTATGTCTTGGATGAATAGTGGTCACCAAAAATTAATTTTAACTTTTGCTTAGTTTACTCGTTGGGGTCTTGATTGTCTTGACAATTTGTCCCTTTGAACTTCTACTCTTCTTTTATTAGTTTGGTTTTAACTATACTGGCCGACTTCTGGGAGAAAGCATCTGAAGAGTTTAAAGACAAATCATCTTCATTTTTAGAATCCAACTGACTATTTGGTGTAGCTGGTGAGCTAAATTTGCAAGTTCAGAAGCTGACTTCCTTTTGAGGAAGATGATTTTGACCTTCCTTGGAGGGAAGAGGAAAGGGAAATCTCTGAGAGTAACTGTGTTGGAGGAACCATAAATTACTTAAGGGAACTCTTTGAGGACCTAGTCAAGGATTCGTTATTGATTGAATTTGTCCAATCACTTGACTAAAATGACCCTAAAAACTTCTTCATCATGACTGACATAATATCCTTTATTTTAAAGATCCATGACACCTTGTATTTAGCCATGAAGTGTAAAAGTAGAGGGAATCTTTCATATATTTAGAATCACGAAGTGACTGTGGAAGCACGAGCTGGATGATTGTTGGTTCATTCGTGAATAGTGGTATGTCTAAATGATCTGTATTTTGCCTGTTGATTTTGCACGTGGAGTAAATATTATTGGTATGACGACACTATGGATGAATGATATCTTGTCGGTTTAATGTTGAACTTGCATGTGGAATGATCATTGGCATCACTACGGCAATGTAGATGAATAGTACTTTGTCGGATTACTGTTTGAATTTATGTCTTGGATGAATAGTGGTCACCAAAAATTAATTTTAACTTTTGCTTAGTTTACTCGTTGGGGTCTTGATTGTCTTGACAATTTGTCCTTTTGAACTTCTACTCTTCTTTTATTAGTTTGGTTTTAACTGTATTGGCCGACTTCTGGGAGAAAGCATCTGAAGAGTCTAAAGACAAATCATCTTCATTTTCAGAATCCAACTGACTATTTGGTGTAGCTGGTGAGCTAAATTTGCAAGTTCAGAAGCTGACTTTCCTTTTGAGGAAGATGATTTTGACCTTCCTTGGAGGGAAGAGGAAAGGGAAATCTCTTAGAGTAACTGTGTTGGAGGAACCATAAATTACTTAAGGGCACTCTTTGAGGACCTGGTCGAGGATTCGTTATTGATTGAATTTGTCCAATCACTTGACTAAAATGACCCTAAAAACTTCTTCATCATGACTGACATAATATCCCTTATTTTAAAGATCCATGACACCTTGTATTTAGCCATGAAGTGTAAAAGAAGAGGGAATCTTTCACCACATCTGTCTTTCTTGTAGTGAAACTGGAATGGGAGTCCTAGACACAGTCCACAAGTTATTATTTTTAATAATAGAACATTTTATGGGAACACAAGTAACATCACCTCTAGAATACACGATCCACTCAGTAAGTTAATATGCCCAACTTTAAGTGATTTTAGGTGGATAAAAATGTTTTTATGTCTAGAATAATGCTTACGAAAGATAGTAATCAATCATTTTAGAAAGAAAAATTTATCAATGGATTATCAAACCTATTATTGCCCACGAAATTAGACAAGTATTTGTTAATGAAGATGTTATCATCTCATAATATCCTTACTTATGGTTACACATAACTACCTCAACTATTAAGTCATTAATAGTTTCATACCTCGTCTTTAAAAAGTTCCACTGTCATACCTCATCTACGAATTTGTTACAATTTTATACCTTCCGTAAGTTGTCTGTCAATTCCTCCATTGAAATGCTGACGTGGCAAGTGACGGGACCCATTTTCTATTACAAAAATAATTAAAAAAAAAAAAAAAAAAAAAAGAAACCTAAACCCAGATCCCATCCCCCCACCCCCCCGGGCCCTCTCTTCCTCCATCTCCTCCTCCTCTTGCTTCATTGGGGTCGAGGAAGAAGGGGAAATTTTTTTTTTTCCCTTTCTGGGTTGCAGGTTGGGCTCGGGTGGGGGGAAGACGAACTGGGGGTTTTGAATTGGGGGGGGGGGGGGAGAAATGGGTGTGTATATTTAAGGAGTGGGGTGTGTAAAGGAGGGAAGAGGGTGGGTGCAGAGGCGGAGGTGGAGGATGGGTGTGCCGTGGGTTTGAGGAAAACAGAAGGGGGAAGAAAGGGGTAGGTTGCCGGGGAGGGGGGGTCGGGGAAGATGAAGATGGGTTTTTTTTTGTTTTTTTTCTTTTTCTGGGTTGCAGGTTGGCCTTGGGTGGGGGGAGAAGGAAGTGGGGGAGATGGATGGAAGGTTTTGTTTTTTTTTGGGGGGGGGGGGGGGGGGGGGGGGGCGGGGATGGACGGAAGGAAGGTTTTGTGGGTGGAATAGGGGAAGATCCAAGGGGATAGGGTTTCCGCAGGTGGTGGGATCTGGGCTTGGTTTGGTTAGGTTTTTTTTTTTAAAGTTCATATTTAATTAATTTTTTTACTAAGAAGTGGACCCCACCTCATGCCACGTCAGCGTTTAACAATTGACAGACAACTGATGAATGGTACGACATTGCAACAAATTCGAAGATAAGGTATGACATTGAAACTTTTTAAAGACGAGGTATGAAAATGTTAATGACCCAATAATTGAGGTAGTTTTATATAATTTACCCTTATTAGTATTATTATTATCCAAAAAGAAGGACTAAAATTATGTATTGATATGAAAATAACTATACAAGTCAATAAAGATAAATTAAAAAAAAATTGCTACATATGAATTAGGAGCATTTTGTGAACAATAAGGTCTACCCCCCTTTGCTCCCTCTAGTAGAAAGAAATGAATAGAAAAATGCCCCACTAAAAACTCAAGTAAAAGATACTATAAATACAAAAACGAAAACAGGAATTTTGATACTAGCTAGGAAATTTTATGAGAAAAGTAAATCAAAAAGCTGGTCTAAAAAAAACCAGTTAATAATACCTATTCTAAAGTAAAGATAAATGTTACAAATGTGGTATATATATATATATATGGTCATTATGCAAATAAATGCATTAACCAGCTAAAAATCTCTACAGAAGAGAAAACAGATCTAATTACGATTCTAGAATTAGAATCCCACTCCATGGTCAAATCCTTAAAGCAACTCTGAATCCCCAAACATAAACATTGGATGCAGAGATAGTTGTTGTAAAACAATGTTTGTTTAAAACAAACAGGAAGAAATTAATTAGTAAAATTGATGATTCAAAATAAAAATCTCAATATTTCAAAAAATTAAGAAATTAGTAAGTATTATAACTGTAATGTATTTTAACAATTTGAACCATCTATATTTTAGAACATCATTCATAGATCATCCTTACAAAAAATTAGACAACTCCAAAATCATTAAGACATTCATTTGTAGTGAAGAAAATTGACGAATACGGTTGTACAAAGAAACCCTAAACCTTTAACCTAAGGGTCATATGGTTTAAAATTTTGAGTGATTTTTGGTAGACATGATCTTTGAGGGAAGACTAAAAAATAGATGGTTCAGCTTGTCGAAATACATTACGAAGTAGGCCCCACAAAAACTAGTGTAAAAAATTATGTAAAAAAAAGAAAATAATGTCACGGACTCGTTCCCTATATCATGTACACGTTGTGGAACCCTACCCAAAATGAGAACGTCCAAACAGGTTTGTGGAACCCTACCTAAAATGAGAACGTCCAAATTAATAGGTTTGTGGAAAAGGCATCCACAACGTTCTTAAGTCGTTGTACGCGGATGTTTTCGACAACCTTTTCTGAACGTTGCCAAAAATAAACTTTAATAAGATATCTACCACAACGTCTGGTAAATGTTGTTAAAAGTTCCAAACTGTTCTCAACATCAAGATATATAACATCCTGATGCGCGTTGTCGAAGGTCTTTCACAACGTTCATTGCCTGTTGTCAAATTATGTTTTTCTTCTAGTGTGAAGGAAACTTATCGCTTATGATATATCCTACTTTCCCTCGTGATGACTGATCCATCTCCACCTTAACTTCATAATTTGAACGTTGGCATCCGTTTCTTCTTACATGCATGCATTGAATATAGTGAGAAATTCAATTGAAACCAACCCTATACACGTATGCCAAAATGAAGGGCCTTAGTAGTGTTTAAGCGAGAGGCAGCACGGTTAACTATAAGCGTGCATGCTAGAGGGAAACTAAAACTAATGATGCCTGCACCTGGTCTACAGCAATAGCTAGAGACTGAAGGATGTTGTTTATATGGTTTTGGTTGAAGAAAATTTATATGCTAATAGAGATTTTAATAATTCTACTTAATTATTACTGCCCCTTACATTCTCATAATTGTACTTACTTAATTATTACCCAAGACACCATTAATATCATGGCCTTCCTTTGTTTTATTTATACAAAATTGAGACATTATTGTTGGGACTTAAAAAGACTTCACTATTTTGGAGATGTTTATCTCACAAACAAGAATGCAATGCAGCGGAATTGATAGGCAAGAGAAAGAAAGAATATTCAAAGTATTACACAAGATTTTTTATTCACTCACAAACTTAGTACAAGAGGAAACACTCAAACACTCTTACAAGCTTTGTTGCTTCTTCTCACTTCTCACTTGGCACTCTCACTTCTCACTACTTGCTCTCTTGGTTGTTACATCACATAGCTTGCCAACTTTGTCATTGCTAGAACTTTCTAGCTAATGCTTAACAACCACACATTTTTACAATGTTCTAGATCTTTCTACAAAAAGCCTTAGATATTTATGCATGCATTCTACCAAGCTTGAACTTTGCTAGAACTCTCTAGCATGTGCATGGATCTTTCTTTGTGTATGGGCCGGATCAATTGTCTTAGGCCAAGACAAGTTGCAATTCAACAATTATAACATAACCAAACTTCACAACGCACACAGCCTTTGACTGATCTCTATAATCAATCAAAAAAATCATCCTGATCATTTGGCTTTGGAGACGTCAGCAAGGCCGTATACAATCTGAGCCTGTCCTCTCCCAATGAAGAACACCTTGACACAGGTCTCCTAGGCCTTATAAAGGACAACGAAGTCAGCGTTAAACGGTGCTTGTACCTCCTCCAAGCCAACTGAATCGCCACAGCAGCCCAAGTCCTCCAACCAGGCGAGTAGTACCTTGCACTTCTCTTAACCTTTTCGTTCACGAATGTGTAACGGAAATGTTGTGTCACGTATTTCACATCCTCAGCTTCAAGGCTAAATGCCTCTGTGGTTTCAAGAGTGACTAATGTGGAGGAAGATGGTGGTAGTCTTTCTATAAAGGGCCTTCCGAGACACCATGACAAAAGCTCATCGCCGCTGAAGTTGCCAGGGCCTAACATGCAGCAACTTTTCACACCATCTCTGAGAACTTGGCTGCTTTGAAGGTGACCCCTTACTACAAACAGCATTCTTTGAACTGAATCTCCTTCTCTAGTTATCTGTATGAAGCACATAAAGGTTACTGCTAAAATTTGAATTGCGTAAAGAAAAGGTAGGACTAACCATTTTATTCTATGTACTAATGCTGCCACATTTTACTTTGAAAGTTATCATTCAATGAGCGTGTAATAGAGTTAAACTAGAATCGAACGTCTCTTGCTAGAATCAAAGGTCTCTTGCTGTGAGTGTGGCCTAAGTTGCACTTAAAACTATAAGGTCCACGAGTATGGTCACAGTTCTTTTTAACCAACAATTATCATCTATGAGATTTGAACTTAGAACCTCCAATCCAACAAAATGAAGAATGAGTTTTTCTAGATAAATTGTCATATGCCACAGGCACAGTTCTATTAAAGAATAGTCATATTGGTAACTCACAGTTTCTCCTTTCGGGAATATAAGAGACTTCACGCGGTCACAAATATTCTCAAGAACCCGATCATCCATATGTTGGAACAATGGCACCTGAAACAAGTTTCAAAAACTACGGAATTATCTCTATATATTCTATTGATATTATAAAAAAATAACTACCATGCATGCACCCATGTAGTAATGTTTGTACATAGAGGTGCTCAACTTTAGTTATATGGAGGCTGGCGCTAACCATTATTTGACTAAAGTCAATCTAGATTAGCAGTGTGTACAGAAACGTACCTGTCTCACTAAGTCCAAGCAAAGATGGTATTTGATGTCCCTCCTGAGGCCCTCAGGGAGATTTCTGATCATCTCACATTCATCTACGCCACGCATGGCCGCCCATCTCTGACGCTCGTAGTTTCGCACCCGCTGTCTAAACCCCTGAGGCAACTGCCTCTTCCTCATCCACCACTCTATGTTTCTCATCTTCAATTGCATTGCTTGTTTCTTGGATGTTGTGGCATGCAAAAACACCTGTGCGTACATATTATGTTATCAAAATATGAATAAAGACTCTTGACAAGACGATATCATGTCTAAATGTGTCCTAGTTCATAGTTCGACAATGATAAATCCTAAAAATCTTGCAAAGTTCTTTACCTTTATGTTTCCTATCAACATGGTGACCAAAAGCAGCCCACTGGTTAGAACAATGATGTTGAAAACAACCTCTAACCACTCGGTTGAGCTTTCCAAGTTTCCAAAGGTGCTGCACATAATTAAATATAATTCAATCGTTTAACACTTAACACAAATGTTAATAAAGCTAAAAAAACCAATAAAAATAACTAAGAAGTTGGGAACTAAGGAGGTGAAAATGAATACTGCCTGAGAGTCATTAGGCCCCAAAAGATGGGGAAAAGGATCTTCTCCAATCGGCTATCATTTGTGACCAGCTGAACAGTCCATGAATAAGCTCCATAATCGTAATGATCGGCATTGTCTAAGCACGTCGACCGTGCTTTTCTGTTCTCCGCCCAGGCTAGGCTCGATCTCGCTGCTTCTCTTAGAGTGTTTGTCGCTCCATAGTAAATAGAGTCCTCGCAAGCTAATATTCTGAGGCCACAACCACTTGTTTCTCTGCATTGCTCTTTCAAGCATTTCTCTGCCCTTTGGATTCCTAACAAGTACCAACATGCTCCTGCAGCCTGCAAATTAACATCAGATTATAGAAATAGAGAAATATAATTAAACATGTTTAAGTCAAGTGTGTCCCCTGTGGCGGCTTCGGGCCTTTCCTGCGCAGCTTAGGTGGAAGGCAAAGAAGGCTCCCTTCCGGGAAGGGCCCGAGCCATCAATGAGATACCACCCTAAACTTAATTAAGTCTCTAAACTATAAACACTAAACAATGGTACTTAATTTGGATGACTATAAAAACAAATTATGTTTAGAGTTTTGAAGAGGATGTCTTTGGAAACAGTATTAGCTCAGAAAATATAATTAGAGAACCTTAAACTTTCTTAATCTATATTTGAACTGAATTTCTCTCATGTTTATATTTAATTTTATTCGTTACTTTTGTTTGATTATACAATATGATGATGATCAGAAATAAAAGGTTTTTAAGATGAGAGCAAACGTGTTTGATTATTAGTTTCTAGTTGTAAAAATCGGATATAAAATGTGAAGTACGAGTGGGTGAGACAATGCTTAAAAAGAAGGTCCAACTTTTTGCCCCCATTCAGAAATTTTTTATTCTGATGAGAATACGGGTGGTATATCACGTGTTTTTATGTAAATGGTAGAAAATTTTATGTTTTAAGTTATTAAGTTTTTAACACACATATTCCATTATTTGTATAGCAACACATGATGTATTATCTCATGTGCTGATCATACTAAAAAATCTCTCGACGTTGAGAACGATTTCCAATCACATACATCACGATTGGACAAATTCTTCTTGTTCTCAATTCATGATTAATCATTCATGCCTTGGGTACATTTTGTTAATCCTCTTGATCTTATTTTTCTCTGTATTGTGGGGTTGAAGTGGACTACTTTTCACCCACCGAAAACCCTAGACGTATGGCCTACCTGCATGGATCGAAAATCCAACACATTTTTACATAAAAAAGAGAATGTTATAGACCTTGTATTTTGTTTTGTCAGATAAATATTGTGGGTTCAATATTATTTGTTGTGAAAGAAAAAAAAAAATCCCTTCTTCAAACTGCCACCTAATATTAGCAAATTACTCATATTACAATACCTATATTTATTTATTATAATTATAACTTATGTTCATGAAATATAAACTATATCACCTATTATTTTTGTAAGACATTATGCGACTGTCACAGTTAAATTGATTTCGAGGATTGCAAACTCTCCCTTATTTTAGTATGTTGTATTAATAAACTGTCAATATCAAAACCTCTAAGCATTAGTTTACCTAATTAAAAATCTAACAATATAACATATCAAATCATAAGAATAAATTACCATCTTAAATTATAGTTAGATTCCCTATATATATAAAACAAACCATCGAGTGTGAGAGAGACGGTGGGATTTATGGAAGATGAATACTTACATTGGCAGCGACAAAATATGCAATCAAGTTGAGGGCTATCCCCCACCAAACAGTTCCAAAAATGTAGCCAGAGAGATTTTGCATCCGACGCAGGAGGCAGACAGAGTGATAGATCTTTGGGAGATATTGGAAGAAAAACATCAAGAACACTGTCATCACTACGGTCACCGATCCTCTCTCCAATAGCGAAGGAATTACCACCCACAATATTATCTGAAATACAAATTAGCTAAAACACTTCGTTTCAAGGGGTACTTTGATTCAGGTCCAAAAAATTTGAGCTGTTGTTGAATTTAGTCTAGTTCCTTAATTTTAATTTATGCATATTCTCTCAAAATTTTAATTTGAATATATAAATATAAAAATCTAACCAATATTATGTAAAATAGTTAGAATAAAATTGATATGTCATCATATATGATCCCTATGCCAACAGATTGATAAAATACATTTAAACTGCGATATAAATATCTATGAAAATAAATAAAAATTAATCTGCCTATCATCCATGAAAATAGTTTTTAAAAAATTCAATCTTCCATAGATTTATAAATTCATACTAGTGATATATATATATATATATATATATATATAAAATCTACAATGTCGACTAGTTAACACATTTCATAGAGGTAGAAAAAATGAGATGTGAATTAGGAGCAGGAAAAAGGAGAAACAATATTTAATTCTTACATTTAATCTTAAAATTGGGTAACAGATAAACCTATAAATAAGAGATGACATTTATCACAATTTAACAAAAAGATAATATATAAAAAAAGTTGATGTGGATAACCAGTAAATGAACCTAACCCAACAAAGTGGACCAAACTCAATAATAACTCACAAATTGAACTTATATCAAGTTTACTCTAGCTTCAATATTAAAAAAAACAATGAGAAAATTAGAATTAGATGCCTCATTTTAGACTTTTATAGACTAAACATTTATGCTTTTTGAGTTTTTGATTAAGCTTTTGAAACATTTGATTAAGATACTTAGACTTGAACTACTTCAGATTAATTGAAATTAATTTACATTTAAATATCTGCCATATATTTAAAATAATTTCAACTATTTTTAAGTCTAAAAATTTAAACTTTTCAAATCTAAATGTACACCCATGCCAAATGGTAACGTACCAACATTAAATGAAAACATACCGACGTCAAACGAAAACATACCCACCCTAAATTAAAACGTACCCAATTATAAACTATATTAAAATGAATATTCATCTTTTTGGAATGTTTAAAAATATGTTTGATTCACACAATGCTCTAGATAGTCTTGTTTGTTGGTAGATAAGTCTCTGGAACAACTTTTAGTTGACCGGAGATAAATCCTTATTATTGTAGATAATGCTAAATAATAACAATAAATTATATAATTTTGAATTAACAAAAAGGCTATTGTCCGTTGATTAATGACTCTTTCTATAAATAATTAAAAAATTAATTAAAGTAATTTAAACTTTTACATTGTTAACGACTCTTTCTATAAAAAAATAATTAATGAAGGTAATTCCTCATTATTAGGACAAAAGTAATAAAACTTATGTTTTGAAAACAAACATACCAAAAATTCAAATGTACCAAAAACTATATGTACCAAAAATTCAAATGTACCAAGAAGCCAAATGGACCAAAAATTCAAATGTACCAAGTAACTAAATGTACCATTATAATCAAATGTACTGATATAACCAAATGTACCTAACAACGAGTTTTGTTACGTTCTATTTAATTTACTAAAATAAATATTTTAATAAAAAATAAAAAAAATCTTAAATCATCATAATAAGAGATGCATAAAAATAGGAGGAAAAAAAGGAATGCTAACTTGAATAGACTTCTAATGAAATAAAATTAAAGTACTAAAATTGTAGGGAAAATATTTAATCAAATTTGCAAAATGAATAGATGTTTAATCTATAACATTTAAAAATGAGGCGTTTATATCAAAACGTCCCTAAAAAATGTCTCCTTTTTGTAAGAGCAGCATGGCAAATTTGGTCTACATAAAATGTTTTATCAGTATTGGAAAATGAACATATTCGTGTTGATTTTTTCCAAAATAAATAAGTTTTAATACGAGTCACATTCTACATTAAAAATGAGGTGGGAGAGTTATTGCCTTATTGAGAAAAGTCCTAACCACTAAGGCAATCCACTACTTGTTAAAAAAAAAAAAATTTAATAATTAAAAAATAAAAAAAATTTAATAAATAAATTAATGATTAAATGCCATAATCATACCTTTTAAAAAAAATCATAACAAATAAAGAAAAACAAGGACCCTATATTTCTTAAGCAAACCAAATGCTTTAGACAAGAATTTTTCCGCGTATTACTCACAAGAAAACTAAAAGGAGGGTGTATATATAGCGCCACATGTTAGGATTTAAATAAAAAGATCTTGGGGCTCAAAATTATAGTGCAAAGAAAAACAAACTGTTTTATGTATATGTTTTACGTTGTCTTTACTCTATACCCTTTTGAGTGTTGCTAACTTGTTATCCACACACATTTTTTTACCTTTCACACACCCTTTGTTAATTTCTGTCATTTGATTATCTTTAATTCATTCAATCCGATGGTCGAACATTGAGAGGTGTACGCGGAAAGTAAAAATGAGTGTGTGTATAACACCACCCTATCTTTTTTCTGGATACGTAGAGATTACATAGCTCACATGTTACAACCTCTCCTCTCTGCAAAATACGTATGCAGTGTGCTGTATGCATAAAGGCAGCAAACCTTAAACAAACGGACCGCATATCTTTGATAATGATATGGAGAGAACCCACGACAATTATCACAATAAGGACAGCAAACAGAAAAAAAATAAAAATAAGGACGAAGGATAATGATGATGATTAATAAACATAGTAATGATGATTAATAAACGATTACCTTTAATAATCCACCACAAAATTTTTGAACAAACTAAGGGGATGAGAAGTGAGCTAAGCCTCATAATGGGTAAGCAATAATGCAGTTCAAATTCGCTTTTGGCGAGAATCGAACGTAAAACTTTTCACTTATAAATGAAGAAGAATACAATCAGAGCCTAGTACTAAGTGACAATATTAATTATATTTAGACATGCTAAATTCACACAACTCCACCTAAGCTCACACACTCATTGTCATGGAGATAAATTTTACCGTCATGTGGGACCATCAATATTAGTCATACATGCGAAAGTGACAATGTTAGTTTTGTGTGTTGTAATAGCATCAACTAAAGAATGAGGTTTTTTGAAATGGATCCAAAGTAATTAAAAATTGGATTTATTTTGAAAAGTTCAAAATCACTAAAAATTGGACCTACTTCAAAAGGTAGTCTATGAAATTGGACCTATTTCAGGCTAAAATTTAATTAGTGAATTCTGACCTGGGGTATTGGGATAATAACAAAGAGGTCAAAAAAAAACCCCTTCTTCGACTTCAAGTACTTGAGAGCCACAGACCTTGGACTAGTGTCGCGCAGCCCATTGGCTCCTCCACCATCCCCACCAACCATGGCCGTGAAGGAGTAGCGTTTGGCCATCTTCAGCTGCAACCACATGTTCCACAAGTGCAACACGTCCGTCATGCAGCGGAGCACCGTCACCGTGATGGCGAACCGCCCGTCCACAAACAGACACATACAGCTCTGGCTAATGGATAAGGCGTAGAAGAAGAGAGGGTCTATGATGAGCCCCGTTGCACACACAAGGAGGAAAACCCTGTTCCATTCTTGAACCCATTTCGCTCTTGGGTCGAGAACTTGGCCAAGTGACCAACCGGGCCTCCTCCTCTGCCGCGACGAACACATGTTGTTGTACAAGCAGTTCTCAAAATTTCCTCCATGAGATGTACTACTTCCATCACTCTCTTCGTCGTCTTCTGGTACCTCGTGGTCTTCGTGATCTTCAGTTTCAGATTCATCGTCGGAGATGTAGTTATGCATGCGTGAAGAAGTCTGAGAAATTTCTTGCTCACTAGGCATGGTTATGAGTAATGGGATGGGAGGAATTAAGGTACGAGTTCTGATGAGCAGCTTTGAAATGATATGTGTTCGCGTAAAGGACAACAATAATTGAAGAGATGGGAAGGAACCAGTGAATTAGGCAGGGGGAAGAGAGGGTGATGACAAATTTGATTGTGAACTTACCAGATTGCCCTCCGGTTAAATCCACTCTGGAATTTTTGGTTACTGAGTTGTACAGGGTGATGTATACTTTGACAGTTCACCAATTACCCCAAACCATTACAAAATTCGAGTTGAGCCAAAATTTCAAGAATTCCAAGCATCCAAATGGGGATATTTGCTCAATTTCTTGAAGACCTACAAGCACAAGTTGCAGACATCACAATTATATTCTCACTAAATAAGGAAAAATGCTAGGTGCTTATACCTTTGTTTGTGTCTTCTTTGTTTCGATAATTAGGTGAATTAGTTATTGTATTTGTTAATTTTATTTCCAATTTCAATTGAGTAAACCTGACTTATTCATTTTCTTTCATAAATTAGTTTAATTCATGGTTTTTTTTTTTTTTTTTCAATAGATAAAAACAAACTTCAATATGAGCTAATTTTTTTTGCCCTCCATTGGAGATGAGTTTTTAATCAAAAAGACTGTATCCCTCCATTTGGCATTCTATTGTAGATGACCTTAGTCTCTTTGGTCACTTGAAATGCAAAAAGGAAAAAAAAAAAAAGAAAAAAAAAAAAGACACATGGGAGCATATAAACGATGTTGTATGTAAGTATCACTCCATGAGCAGCTAAGAGTATTTAATGAGATGTTTACTTACTAAGAATGAGCATAAAAAGAAAGAAAATCCTTCCAATTCATGACTTCCCCATTAAAAATAAATATATGGGTCATGTATACCTTAAAATTATTAATTCAATACCCTCAAAACAAAGAATGAGTTCAACTAGGTGAAATGAGTTGATATGGATGAGCCCATATTTGTGATAGGAATTGAAATACTCAAGACTGGGTCACATGGACGAATTTAATTAACATTATCCTGCCCAAAATGAATTGCAACATGTTTTAGAAATATTTTATTTTTTAAACTAAGAGAAGTATCTCATTACACATAAATGGCAGACTAAATAAAAATAATCTTTAACGTTAAATATAGGTGATTCGTTATATTAAATCTCATCACGTATGGACTGCTTTACGTGATTTGCTAGTGTATATTGTGGTACATGAAATGGATTTTGTTACTTATTAATTTAAATTAGTTAAAAGTGGTATTATGGTAGCCATATGAAAGTAAGGATTATAGATTCTCCTATATGAAAAACAATTGTGTATAATTAATGTGATTTAATATGTATTTATTATTCAAAAACTCCTATTCATCAAATTGAGAGGAGTAGTCATCTTTCCTAACGATGGGTGGGTAATTAATTAGAGCTTTTTAAAGAAATTAATCCTCTTATATATCATAGGGTAAGGATAGGGAGATTAAATTTGTAGACCAAATTTTGCAAACTAAATGACATATAAGTTGATGATTAGCTTATTACTTTAATTACTGATTAACGTACTTATTCTCATTGAACACATCATTTAGTTTACAAATTTAGTCTACCTTATCATATGAAAATGCATACATAATGATCTATACACTTATTGTATATTTGTTGATTTGAAGATTAATTATCAAATGTGTTGACTGAATTTCCTTTCGTGCATGTTATTGGGAAAATCATAAAGTTTTAGGTTTCAGTTTATGTATTGGTTGAATCATGGATTCCTGCAAGCTTTGGTTTTGTTTTGATCAGTTGAGTGAATCAATTTATTTTCTCTCGTTTGTTTTCTGTTTTGGTCGTGGGGGTATATATGTCTCACACACAACTCGTTGGAAAGAGATGAACATTCTGATCTGGCTCTCATATAGTTTCAAACACAGCATGTGATAAATGGATGCAGTGGTTCACAATTCTATGCGTATGTCTTGTTTCAGTTGTGTGGGGATCATATAATTGGTTCCATGTAAAGGAGAGAGAAGAATTTTGGTTCAATTGTTGGATCAAGAGCTGAAAATATAATTGTTTATTTATTAGTTTTTACAACAACGAAAAAACAAAATTCTGAACATTTTTGAGATCTAATTAATCAACCTGGCAGTTGTCTGTGGTTATAATCTTCCAAAATTCCAGAGGTGAAGTGAAGCGAATATTGTTTAGCATGTTCACAAACTACTAAGCTTGGTTAGACTGCACCTCCAAGTCTCGAAAGCTAAAAGAAAGACATATATAGCCACTCATCTCTTGTCATAGATCACCTGTGCATCTTTGGTTCTCCACAGCATAGAAGTCTTTCTCTGTTGGCATGGTTTGACGAAATATATTTTCATTTATTGCGAGGATGTGAAGAAAATGTACATCCTACATCGGAAATTTATCAAGATAAATGGTTAGTACTCCTACAATTGGTTATATAATAAAACATCGACTTTCTTTAGTTATATATGTTGAAACGAATAATTTTCAAACTGTGGATTTGATATTGAAAGATTGGATGCTGAAACAAAATTGACCCCGCAAATATACAGACATATATATATATATATATGTGTGTGTGTGTGTGTGAATCCTTTAACAAGAGGGATCCTTATTTTTCTAAAAAAATAGAGACACCTTCTTAATCATTGGATTTGACTTTAATGAAATTGTGTGGCCTGTGATTTAATCTTAACCACACAATTTCATTAAAGCCAATCCAATGATCAAGAGGGTGTTCCCATTTTTTATTATTTTTTTTAAATGAGGATCCTTCTTGTTAAAGGGTGTATATATATATATGGGTGCATATGCAACTTGTAATTGCCATAAAACATATGTAGGGCTTCCGTTTGGCATAACTGCGTGAGAGTGATCTTGGGTAGCTCCCATCCCCATATATTCCTTTTACCTCCTCAAAATATTGCAGTATTTGGGAAAATAACCAGAAAATTAAAATCACGACGTTGTAAACCCGTAACACTGTAAAGGGTAGTTTGGGAAATGAAAAAAAAAGCGTTGTAGACATAGAGCTAATTAAGCTAGGTACAGTGGTGGGGAAACAAAAGAAGAAGGGGTGGGGGCAAAGAGTAGTATTGCGGGGGAAACGAAAGGAAGGGGACTGGGGAGGGACGTGGTAGCAGCCACACATAAGTTCGAAGAAGCTAGGTTCCATGCAGCTTTGTCTCTTCGTTTGTTTCCTCATAATTATATTTTATCGCTCTGTCAAAGTATATGTGAAGACCGTTGCTTGTACAGCAACCTTCTTGGACAATGGTCACATTTCGAAATTCTGAACCATATATTTAATAATCTAACTAAGTACGTAACTCAAAACAAACTCTCTTTTTTCATCTGAATAACCAAAGTTAGGCCACAATTGTTAATAGTTGAAATCACCAGGGGTATTTTGGTACTTAACCGCTGAAAACAGTCCCAACGTACCTTGCTTCACCGTTTCCACTGTCATCGCCCTTTCAAAATTCCCCGCCACCGTTCCTTTTCCCGGCTGCCAAGCTTCGCCGAATCAGCTTCTACATTCGCACTCACAGTCGTCTTCGCAACACTATAACGCAGGTAATCATCTCTCGCGCTATCGACTGTTTGTTTCCCAAGAAAACGCAGGAAAAAGAAAAGAACTCGGTACTTGACTACCGAATCCGTTGAATCGCTTACTATACTACTTTAATTTTTGCTTCCAACTTTGTTTTCACAGAATTCATCAGCAACTAGAGAATTGAACTTTCACTATGATTATTTGTTCTTCCTTTTCCGCATTTACTCTGTTTGATTATGTTCTTGTGCTGCTAAAACCCTGCGTTTTAGGGGTTTTTGGATTTCGGTTTTCAGTATTCGAATTGAGATTTTTTTATTATTTCGATACCGAAAGTTGCATGTTGGGTTTTTTCATTTACTGCAACCTTTTAGCAAATTCGTTTCTTGAAACTGGAATATTTGAATATTTTTCCTTTCAATTATTTGGGTTTTGAGTTAAAAATAATGCGGTGCAAAATGCAGGTGTTGGTAAAATAAAATTCTAGTCGAAATCGGGGCGTTTTAAGATCATAACTGTTCTGTGGTTTCGACGTGTTGTAGGCTTAAAGAGTATCGACTATCAGTATGGGTGACTTGTCAAGGTAAATTTCAGTGCAATATGTTTCTAGATTTTCTGGACAAATGTTATTTTCTATTTTTAGCTTCAGTGAAATAATTTTCAGGGAGGATCTTAGTGATACGCTTCGAATACTTGTTGCTACGGATTGCCATCTGGGTTATATGGAGAAGGATGAAATACGGCGGCATGATTCATTCCAGGCATTTGATGAGATATGCTCAATGGCGGAACAAAAAAATGTAATAGCTAATTTTTCCTTCTAGCTGTATTTGTAGTCTCACACCATGGAATACCAGTTTGCTAGTGTGGTTTGATTCCCTTTCTTTATTTCTTTCAATTTGTGTGATTTGGAGAAATAGCGTATTGCAAAGCTCTATTCAATTGAAACTGTTTCCTTGTACTTTCTGTGAACTACCACATTTTGACATTTATCTACTATCAGGTGGATTTTTTGCTTCTTGGCGGTGATCTGTTCCATGAGAATAAGCCTTCAAGGTCAACACTAGTTAAGGCCATTGAGATTCTCCGTCGTCATTGCCTCAATGATCAGCCAGTGCAGTTCCAAGTTGTTAGCGACCAGACTCTGAATTTTCCAAATACGTACGTTATGAATCAACTGCACGTTTGTTGTTTCTTGGAAATTTTACTGCAATGATATGTCTAAGTTGACCTTTGGTTCATATGCCACTAGTTGAGCAAAAGGAAAAAAATTTCCCTGCACTATTAAGATTTAGGACTACAAACATTATCTTTTCACTCTGATGTGTTTTTGCATTCAATTTCACATCAAAAACCTTGCCTTTCTGTAAAAATTTAGGGATATATGGTAAGCATGTAGGCCCTTGGGTTAATAATAACATGCTTGTTCTAACAGATTTGGTTATGTAAATTATGAAGATCCTCACTTCAATGTTGGATTGCCAGTATTTAGTATTCATGGAAATCACGACGACCTTGCTGGAGTGGTATGGATTCTATCTGGTGAAGTTGTGTGTGTAACTGTGTATTTGCCTTTGCATTTCTGTTTTTAACATTATCAATGTTTCTCATCAGAAATCACTTTTAGCACCATGGTTTGAGAGTTTTTTACTCAAGTTTGGTATCGTATATAGCTTACTGGTCAAGTTCGTTGGTTGTAATAAGAGGGTTCAAGTTTCCACAGGATTCAACTTACGAGCCTCATCAGCCTTCTATCTCACAAGAAAGAAACTTATAACTTGTTAGGCTTGTCAGCAAATTCAGACATACCCTTTGCTCCAGTGATGTGTTTTCTAAGTGTAGATTTACAGTTAGTAAAGGATTTGGATGGTCTTGTCAAAATATCAAGAAAAACATGTTCATATTTTGGAATAAGCTGCATTTTGATGTGACCAGTTCTGTTATTCTATATCCAATTCCTGTAAGAGAGGAAGGGAGGGAGGAAGGGAGGGAGGGAGGGAGGAAGGGAGGGAGGGAGGGAAAGAGAGAGAGCGGGTGTTTAAAAGATGGAGAGGGAGGGTACCAATAGGCTAATGGTTATCTCTATATTGAAGAATTGGGTTATTTTTTAATAAAAATTATGTTATTACCTGAAAAAGGAGCAAGGACCCCCTCTTTCGCACGCTTATATGATATTTATTGATTTTCTGAAATGTGTTTGCTACTGCTGTTTT
Organism: Pyrus communis; assembly: GCF_963583255.1. Lineage (NCBI taxonomy): Eukaryota > Viridiplantae > Streptophyta > Magnoliopsida > Rosales > Rosaceae > Pyrus > Pyrus communis. The sequence goes on from NC_084816.1 coordinate 19,814,046, forward strand.
AAGTGCCATATATTGGTACTTCTTAACATTATGGTTATTGACAGGATAATCTTTCTGCTGTCGATATTCTCTCAGCGTGCAACCTTGTAAACTATTTTGGGAAAATGGGTCTTGGGGTTTCTGGTGTTGGTCAGATCACTGTGTATCCTATTCTCATGAGGAAGGTTAGTAAATGGATTTAAGAAATAGTAGGATTGCGAGGATCTAATGTCTTCTTTTGGTGAATGGAATATTTTGTCTTTATGTTGCATGGCTCATAACTCCTGAATTGCAGGGTGCAACATCAGTGGCCCTTTATGGTCTCGGAAATATTAGAGATGAACGGCTCAATAGAATGTTTCAGGTATTTTATGTTGAGAATTCGCCTTCGACTGTTTATTTGCAGGCTTCTAAATACATATGTGTTGGACATATTATTCATATTTCAGACACCACATGCTGTACAATGGATGAGACCTGAATCTCAAGAAGGGTTGGAAGTGTCAGACTGGTTCAACATTCTAGTGCTTCATCAGAACAGGTTTGGTGTGTGTGTGTGTGAGAGATTGGATTGATCATGATTGAGGACTCCTGACTTAATATCAGAATTTCATTCGGTTGTGGTTTAACATTAAGTTGTCAATGTTCCTATTTATGAAGTTATATAATTTTTTCTGCAGAGTGAAGACAAACCCAAAAAATGCCATAAATGAGCACTTTTTACCACGCTTCCTAGACTTCGTAGTGTGGGGGCATGAACATGAATGCCTCGTGGATCCTCAGGTGCCAATGAATACTGCTTTATCAATATATGCAGTTTACACATGTGCATGCTCGTCGTACAAGTTTGAGTGTGTATGTGCGTGATTGTGTTTGTCTCTGGGTGCGTAGTTTTGGTCTTGTTTAGGAGTGTGGCTTACAGGACTTTACATGGATTTTGTTTTTCACAGGAAGTTCCAGGGATGGGATTTCACATTACATAACCTGGTTCTTCAGTTGCAACATCACTGATCGATGGAGAATCAAAGCCAAAGCATGTGCTCCTTTTAGAAATTAAGGTTGCACATAAGTCAATGTTAGATGTATTTTTTCCAGAAAGCAGCATCTTTTGATGCTTTCTATTTCCACGCTGAGTTGGATACTGACAGACTTTTATGCAGGGGAATCAATACCGTCCAACCAAGATTCCTTTGACGTCAGTGAGGCCATTTGAGTACACAGAGGTGATTCAGTGTTTACCTTTTCATCTACATAATAACTTTTGATGAATACCTTCCTTTTTTTTTTTTTCTGTTACAGATTGTATTAAAAGATGAACCTGAAATTGATCCTAATGATCCAAACTCAATTCTTGAACACTTGGACAAAGTGGTGAGTGTAATTGACAAGTAATATTTGACTGTTGTACTTTCCCTTGCCTTTCCTTTTCCATGTATTATATCCTCTGATGCATATGCTGTATATTAATAATTTAGATTTGAATTTCTATAGGTCAACTCTCTTATAGAGAAATCTAGGAAAAATGTTGTAAACGGATCACAGCTCCAACTTCCATTGGTCCGAATAAAGGTAATATTTCCAATTTAACTTAGGATGTGGGTATTGTGATGTGATCCTCATATATGCATTCTCATATCTCTAGGCCTTTTTTCTGTCCCATGTCTTGCCTTCAGACCTACAAGTATTTGTGCACATATGTATGCTCTCTCTTTTTTTTCCCAGTGTAACCCTAACCTCCCCCCCTTCCGAGCGACATTATAACTTCTCTCAATCAATTGGCAGGTGGACTATTCTGAATTTATGACAATAAATCCTCAAAGATTTGGGCAGAAGTATGTGGGGAAGGTACATTCACTCATCCTATGTCAGTAATCTAATTGATTTTTCTAGTATCACATTTTGGAAATAAATAACTGCTATTGTAATGACTTTAAGGTTGCAAACCCACAAGACATTCTTATATTTACGAAGGCTTCAACAAAGGGCCGGGGTGAAGATACTTATCACACTTGTAGATTTTGCATTGGTTGATTCTTTATTTTTATATTCTCTTATAGGTTCCATTTCCTTATTTAATTTTTGAGTAACAAGAAGCTTGGTGCACCGTGGCCTCTGAGATTTTCTTCATATTAACCTCACAGGTCCATTATGTTAACAGATTAGATTGCCACAAGTTAAATCTTAGTGCTGGCATTGGTCTAGACTTTCACATACAGTAGCTACAGTTATGTTATATCTCAAATGAAAATGATGGTAATAAATTTGATGTGACTAAATGAAATTATCTCCATGTTAGAGAAGTTTTGTAGTCGACAGTTCGGATAAAGGAGGAGGGGGAGGGCGTCAGGTAGTCGACAGCCGGCACTTCTAGGTTACGTCGAATCCTTATGAAAATGAATCCAGAACGAAATCGCGCCAAAGCTAGGGCGTCACCCGTAAGTGGCGCGCTGTGTGGCCCGAGCACAATGATAAGTGAGCAAGGGTCGCTGTATCTCCATCGGCAGCCGGATGCAGTGTTAAATGAGCAAGGGGGTCATAGAAACTTCTTTTTGAACAACTCCACTCAAAGTTGTTTGGGAGCATATACTCCTATCAACTTTACACAGGACACACAAAAGAAGTACTTTGATCCTATTAGACGGGGGAGGGTGAAGAAGCTAGGACAGAAGGGTAGAGTTCAAGAGAGTAGAATGCGTTTAGGAACGTGGAATATAGGAACTTTAACGGGAAAATCTATGGAAGTAGTGGAAGTTATGGTGAGGAGAAGGATAAGTATTATGTGCCTACAAGAAACTAAGTGGGTTGGTCTTAAGGCAAAGGATTTAGAAAACTCAGGTTTTAAACTTTGGTATTCGGGCACAAATAGAACGAGAAACGGTGTTGGTATCATCGTGGACAAGACCTTGACACAAGATGTTGTAGATGTCAAGAGGGTAGGAGATAGAATTATGGCAATCAAGATTGGAATAGGACAAGAACTCATCAATGTGATTAGTATGTATGCACCTCAAGTAGGGTTGGGTACGAGTTTGAAGGAGAAATTTTGAGAAGATCTTGGAGACTTGGTGCAAGGAATTGCTCGGACGGAGAAGGTATTTATAGGAGGAGATTTAAATGGACACATGGGCAAAGAGACAGGCAACCATGGAGGTTTTCATGGTGGCCATGGTTCTGGGGAGAGAAACGAGGATGGGGAAGCCATCTTGGATTTTGCAATGGCATATGATCTCTTCTTAGCCAACACCTTCTTTAAGAAGAGAGAAGAACATGTGATCACCTACAAGAGTCGGTCGTCAAAAACACAAATAGATTTTCTTCTAATGAGGAAAGGGGATCGTATAACTTGTAAGGATTGCAAAGTTATACCAAGAGAAAGCTTGGCTAATCAACATTGCTTGTTGGTGATGGATGTACATATCAAAAGAGAGAAAAAAGAACAAGACTTGGAAGTGCCCAAGGACTAGATGGTGGAATCTAAAGGGAGAAAAACAAGTCATTTTCAAAGAGAAAGTAATCAACCAATGCGTGTTGGATAGAGAGGGGGAAGCTAGCCAAAGGTGGGATTCCCTGGCTAGTTGTATCCGAAAAGTAGCAAAAGAGGTATTAGGAGAGTCCAAAGGCTTTGCTCCACACCGAAAGGAATCTTGGTGGTGGAATGAGAAGGTACAAACAAAGGTGAAGGCTAAGAAGGAATGTTGTAAAGCCTTATACAAGGATAGGATCGATAAAAATGGTGAAAGGTATAGAATAGCGAAGCAAGAGGCGAAGAAAGCTGTGAGAGAAGCTAAGCTAGTGGCTTATGACGATACGTATAAACGACTAGATACCAAAGAAGGAGAGTTGGATATCTATAAACTAGCTAGAGCAAGGGAAAAGAAGACAAGGGACCTAAACCAAGTGAGGTGCATCAAGGATGAGGATGAAAAGGTTCTTGCTACAGAGAACGCGGTCAAAGACAGATGGAAAAGTTATTTTCATAATCTTTTCAATGAAGGACATGAAATGAGTACTTCTTTGGGGGAGTTGAGTAACTCAGAAGAGTGTAGAAACTACTCCTTTTACCGCCAAATCAGGAAGGAAGAAGTGGTTGTAGCTTTGAAAAAGATGAAGCATAGACAAGTAGTGGGCCCAGATGATATACCGATCGAAGTGTGGAAAGTCTTGGAGAGACGGGTATAGCATGGCTCACAAACGTTTTCAATAGGATTTTGAAAACGAAGAAGATGCCAAATGAGTGGTGAAAGAGCACTTTGGTGCCTATCTACAAGAATAAGGGCGACATACAAAATTGCATGAACTATAGGGGTATTAAGCTAATGAGTCATACAATGAAGCTCTGGGAGAGAGTCATTGAGCATAGATTGAGGCAAGAGACACAGGTTTAGAACAACCAATTCGGGTTCATGCCAGGGCGCTCAACCATGGAGGCAATCTATCTCTTACGAAGATTGATGGAAAGATATAGAGATAGGAAAAAGGATTTACACGTGGTCTTTATAGATTTGGAAAAAGCGTATGATTGGGTCCCAAGGGACATTCTTTGGAGGATTTTAGAGAAGAAATGAGTATGAGTAGCATATATCCAAGCTATAAAGGATATGTATGATGGAGCAAAGACTGCCGTAAGAACTCATGAAGGATAAACCGAAAGCTTCCCCATAACTGTAGGGTTACATCAAGGCTCATCCTTAAGTCCTTACCTTTTTGCATTGGTAATGGATGAGTTAACGGGACATTTCAAGATGATATTCCTTGGTGTATGCTTTTCGTAGACGATGTAGTGTTGATAGATGAAACTTAGGAAGGGGTAAATGCGAAGCTTAACCTTTGGAGAGAAGTGTTGGAATCTAAAGGTATTCGCCTAAACCGATCAAAAACAGAATATATGGAGTGCAAGTTCAGTGCAAATGGAGGCCAAAATGAGTTAGGGGTGAGGATCGGAGATCAGGAAGTACCAAAGAGTGACCGCTTTCACTACCTAGGATCTATCTTGCAGAGAACGGAGAATTAGATGGAGACCTCAACCGTAGAATACAAGCTGGATGGATGAAGTGGAAGAGTGCACCCGGCGTATTGTGTGACCGTTGTATGCCACTGAAGCTCAAGGGAAAATTTTATAGGACGGCAATAAGGCCGGCGATGCTGTATGGCACGGAATGTTGAGCGGTGAAGCATCAACACGTACATAAAATGGGTGTAGCGGAGATGAGGATACTTCGTTAGATGTGTGGGCACACGAGAAAGAATAAGATTAGGAATGAGGATATCCAAGGTAAAGTAGGAGTAGCCGAAATTGAAGGAAAGATGAGAGAAAATCGGTTGCGGTGATTTGGACATGTGCAAAGAAGGCCTATTGATGCTGTGGTTAGAAGATGCAACTACGGGATAGAGGTCCAAGGTCGAAGGGGTAGAGGAAGACCTAGGAAAACTTTGGAAGAGACTCTAAGAAAAGACTTAGAGTACTTGGATCTAACAAAGGACATGATACAGAACCGAGCGCAATGGCGTTCTAGGATTCATATAGCCGACCTCACTTAGTGGGAAAAGGCTTTGTTGTTGTTGTTGTTGATGTTGTTGTTGTTAGAGAAGTTCTGTTAGACATCACTATTACAGTACAACCTGTTACTCGGGGATTTCATTTCAGTCAGAGCTATTACTGAAGTCCATTAATTGTTAGCATTCATATATTCACAGATTTTCAGTTACTTATTTCTTATCTTTTTTGTAGCTAAAATTGATGATTCTGAACGGCTTCGCCCTGAAGAACTAAATCAGCAAAACATAGAGGCTTTGGTTGCTGAAAATAATCTGGTATCAGCCGTCATATTCGTTCTTTCCTGTACTCAGTATATCATGCCATCTTGTACTTCTCATCCAGTGGAACACTTGATTTGTTTATTTACAGAATATAGTTTTGTAAGTTTCTTGCGAATAAACAGTTCCACAAGGGCTCAGAAACGCACACCTCAACTGCCTTCTGGAAAATCTTTTACTGGAATACTGAATGTGATTGGAAATTGGCTCTTTTTGTCCCTTTCTATCATAAGCAACGGTTTATGATTCCAGGATACGATTTCTTTTTTTGGGATTACTGCTCAAATGGAAGTCGTGGAAAATATTGAAAATGATAAAACAATTACTAATGGGCTTACAGCGTGTAGATTATATTTTATGGTTAAAACCCTCATGGTGATATCTGATGATGCAGAAAATGGAGATCCTTCCTGTCAATGATTTGGACATTGCATTACACAATTTTGTTAGTAAGGATGACAAAATGGCTTTTTATTCTTGCGTGAAATACAATCTTGAAGAAACTCGAGTGAGTACTTGCTTTCTTTAAAGTTTCAACAATTTGTTGTATTCTTTTTTTTTGAAGTATGCTATGACAATTCCTTTTTCTACTTCTACAGAAGAAAATTGCTAAGGATCCAGATACTGTAACATTTGAAGAGGAAGATTTAATCGTTAAAGTCGGAGAGTGTTTGCAGGCAAGAATGATTAAATTTCAAATATTTTCTTTCATTTGTGATCAAGTATTACGCTATTCTAGTCAGTTTCATGGACAATTATTTTGCCCTGCTTAGCAGTCTTTGGGGTTTGAAAGAAGGCAATCAGTTCCCAAATGCATGGTAGTTGACTTTTAGTCTCTTGAGACCTCTTGTGCTAATTTCATTTAGTTTGGCTTTAGTTCTTAGATATGGGAAAAAAATATATAGGTGGCTCAAGGTTTGTAATCTGATCATAATAGGAGGCAGCTTTGACATAAAAGAGAAAACATAGAAGTCTAAAATTTGTGTTAGGTTCTAAGGAGCTACTTTTCGTCAAACATCTCACCCTGATGTGGCCTAAGCATCACAATGGCAATTGAGGGCTTGTTTCCATTTTACATTGACCAGACATTTATATTATATGCGCAGGAACGTGTCAAGGAAAGGCCTACGCAGTCTAAGAATAACTCTCCATTCTCCACTGCCCCTCCTCCTTGGGAGGTAATTCTGATTTTAGTATGCTTTCGAGAATTTGCATCGGTTTTCTGTGTTGCATCCATTTCAGAATCTTTTGGCTGATACATGTGCCTACTATTTTCTTTTTTAAACTTTTTTCCACGTGTAGGATTTCAGGGGTACAAGTGCTGCTGGAACTGCAAGTGCGGTTTCCTTCAGTGATGATGAAGATGCAATGCAGATGACTGGCTCAACATCCACTGCCAGAGGCCGCAACAGCAGGACGTCCACCTCAGAAGTTGGTAAGGGTAAAACTACAACAAGAGGAAGGGGCAGGAGCAGGGGCAGGGGCACCAGTACCTTGAAGCAGATGACTCTCGATGCATCTCTTGGATTTCGGCATTCTCAGAGGTTTTTCATTGAAACTGACCACATCATTTTAAAACATTAATTAATAAATAGCATTTTGTTCAGTAGCTTTATAGGGCTAAGAGAGAAATGTGTAAAAACAAATATAGTTGTAAGATAAGCTCCCACCGTGTGGGATTCAGCATTAAAGTCTAGCACAAAATCCAAGTAGAAAACAAGATGAAAAGAGGTTCTTCAAGTACGCTTTGATTCAACTAGTACCCTTAACCATTATACAACTTTAGCTTTTCATAGCAAGTTCATTTATTTTTTTCTATATTTGTTAGTTTTTCTGTTATAAAAGATCAATATCATATCCTTTTCCCCCTTACAGTTGGTGATGCCGACTGGGGTTCAATAAACTCAATATGAGAGGCAATTGGAATGAAAAAGAACTAATGTCACGCTTATGCAGTCTTATTAAGAAACAAACTTTTGTTTTAAGACCTGAATTAGACAAGAAAACAGGTTCTGAGATTGAAAATGCAAAATCATGACTTGTGAGGAATTTTTCTCAGTAGTGAACTGCATGCAGTGAATAGTCTGCTGCGCATTTGGTTTATATTGCTTTTATAAGTTATTGCATTCATGTTCCCAATTAAATATCTTAGCTAATATAGTCACTGCAGATCTGCATCAGTTGCTGCAACTGCCGCTGTTCAAAGTATTGCGGATGATGGAGATGATGTGGATTCTCTGAGTGAAGAGTCGGGGAAACTTGGAATTGATGAGGTTGACAACAGTTCGGTATGGATTACCCTCTTGCTTAACTGAGTTAGGGCATTAAATCAGTGGTAGCTAATGAAAAGTTGAACACCTGTTCTTATGTTAGTGTCAGTTGCCTGTGTCTCTTTCGTATGATTTTTTTTTTTCCAAGTCTACCAATACACAACCTCCATTTGCCTTGTGTCAGCCATTATATAATTTTGCACGTCTACACCTTCCATAAACAAAAGCAATGTGGGCTTGTGATATTCATTTGATAAGATAATATGGTTTCAATTATTGAAGGAAAATGATGAAATTCTTCCACCAAGTAGAGGACGGAAAAGGGCTGCTCCAAGGGGGAGAGGTAGAGGCTCTACACAACCATCTAAACGTGGAAAGAAATCAGATAGCTCTGCAGTTAACCGAATGTTTATGGACAAAGATGATGATGACGACGATGATGAAGATGTGACAAAGAGATTAAATAAGCCTCTGCCTCGGGTTGTTCTTCTTTCTTCTATTTCGTTTTACTTGTGTTCTTTAAAAGGAGTATGGCAATTTATAGGACTGCCTGCTTTTGTTCTTGTGAGATTTCTGTAGTACTGACCTTTTATTCTCCTTTTTTGTAGGTCACGAGAAATTATGGCTCTCTTAGAAGGTAACAATCAGTAAAGTTCACCCATGCTTCGACGAGGTAATCCAACCTTATGCCGGTTTCCACTTTATGTATCTCCACTTCGGGGCATAATGACGTTGGAGCTAAATAGTACAGAGCTGTGACAAAGACAATCCATCCGCAGAGGCTTAGGATTTAAGTCTACATTCAAGCTGTTTGAATGTTCCTTCCGAAGGCTGCAAAATATAATTTGATCGTTATACGAGTGGATGCCTGCTTCAGTTGATTTGTTCCAAATCGAGTTTATGTGTTTTTTCCAGGTACTGTAAATCTGTGTTGAGTGATACATGACGTGAGAGACATTGAAAATTTTGGGGTGTTACATAGAGAGAAGCAGACTTCCTTTCAGATTATGCATAATTCCTATTTCCTTTTACACTAACTCTTAACCATAATTTTCATTAGTTAAAGATTGTGAGCATGGTGACGGCCATGCTTTCCGGCCACCAAACAAAGCAGCCATGGTATCAACAGGCAGGTTGGCTGGTGCTTGCGGTCGCAACATCCATCTGATTTGTTTTAGCTTGGAAGCAACCCCTGCTGGCTGAGATGGCTTGTAATATATATGGTGCTTATAGTTTTGGAAGTCAAGAAAACATGGACTTGTATTACACATTCGAAGCAAGCGATTTGCACGTTTAACATTTCATCAAAGCAAACGATTTACACTTTCGAAGCAAGCAATCTATATTGTGCTTATATAAATTACAGATTCACACTCCCTTTCTCTTTCAATTCGTCACAATGAAAGGATTTCGGTGGGAGAATTATGTGCGAGGGATGATATTAGCGCCACCGAAGAGAGACAAAAGCATCGCAACTCGGACAAAAGATGACCTCAAAAATGTGCACATAAGAACACAACTTATATGACAATCAGAAGATAAACTTCCATATAGACGTACTGAAGGATTCTCTGGGTGAGAAATTTTTTAAACAGTTTGACGCCACAAGAACAAAATAATACCACCAAAATGTTGGACATACAGGGGCCGAACTTTGTTTCACTCCTACTTTGCCTCCAGTGTTACAACTGATGTTAGGTTTACATTCTACATACAAATCGGTTAGGCTGCACTGGTCTCTGTCTCTCATCTGAAATGGGGTCTCTTTGGAATATCCTTCAGGCTTACCAAATGGCTTTGACCGCCCACTTTTCCCTGCTCAAAATAAGGTCGACGTTATCAGATTATTGAGCAAAAATGTCTGCAATTCATCAGTGGTACACTCTTACCAATCAGACATGGTAATGGGATTATGGAACACAGATTTAATTAGAGAGATTGCACATATTCAGATAACAAGTAGCCTAGCAAGATCAACTAAGTCACTGCCCAAGAAATGATGCTCAGTCTATTGCAGCACATACAAAAGCCTAATGAGGTTTGTCGTTTTTTTTGGGTTGACGATGAGGTTTGTCTATAATTCAAAAGAAATACTAAGAACGGTGCAGAAAGAGGGGGAAACAGTGGATTTATACATGGAATAGTACTTATTGGGAAGGGATGCACCTTAAAAGCCTGGCTTTGGCTTCTCTAAAGAACCAAAATTAAGGGAACCGAAATTATGGATTCCTATTCTTTTGGCAGTATCATGTAAAGGAGGAAACACCTAAGAATCCTAAGTACGACAAGGTTAGCCTTAGCCCTCAACAATAAATGTAGCCTCCACTCCCAACCCACACTTGTAAGCAGAAAGCCTCTTTCCCCACACTGCCTCATCTTATATACCACTCAATGCTTTCACTGACCAACCGAACCTAGAACATGGAAGAATTATCTCTTCCAACTCTTTTTCTTTAGCAATTATCTAAATCAAATAGAGTTCCAGTGAAAATCGCTTCCCTGTCTTGAGTGCATTATCTATCGTTGCATGTAAAACTGGTTTCAACGAATGAAAATGAATACAACTTATTTGAAGATGTAGGTGGTATTTATAATTGATAACTCCTATCGGCTTACACTAATCATCTGAATTGTCTCTTTGGTATTTACTTCCAAAATCAAGTTTTCTTGGTCAATTTAACTTCTCTTCTTGGATGGCTAACCTCGATTTAATTTTTAGTAACGTTGCGTAAGAATTGTTTTTACTCTAAAGGTTATAACCTTTAGACAAAGACAAGAGATAACAAAGAACTAATACTCTAAGGTTATAACCTTTAGACAAAGACAAAAGATAACAAAGAACTAATTAATTGACTATTAAGTATTAATGTACCTTCCCAGCCAGTCCTGTTCTGTCAGTCCTCTGCAAAATGCTCTGTTTTGTCCCCTTCGGACTCCAAACCATGGTTACTGGAGCAATGCCTTTGTTACTGCATTTCTGACTCCCAGCCATCTTCCCTTTCACATTCTCTTTTCCTGAGGCAGCCATTCTGTTAGATCCACCAACTACTGGTTTCTCCTTGGATTTTACAGTAGCAGTAGTTGATTTATTTTCATTAACTCTAACTGATTCCAGAGGTTTCCTTCTCTGAATCTGATATTGAACCTGTACAAACACTGATTCACGTTAACATCAATCTCGTGGTCCATCACTGCATACTATGAAGCAAGATCAAATTCAATATGAATAAAATGTACAAAATAAATTGCAAGAAAACCATGAGCAAATATGGCAGCCCTAAAATTGCTTTTCATAGAGGGGAGTAATATTTAACTCGTGTTACGAAAACAGGTAGAGAATGAGATAAATTTCCCATCAGCCTAAGGGTTTTAGATAGAGTATAGAGAAGTCCCTTACTAGTGGCAATTACTAGTTTTACGACATCTTACCTTTGGTTTTGCAGCTTCCACGTGGACTGACTTCGAAACATTAGTGGCAATCTTATGATTAGACGGCTTGGATACTTTGGAAGGTCTTATTCTGTTCTTGGTTGCATAACTCATTCTTGCCACATTTCTGCTATCTGGGGTTCTTTCTTTGTACTGTATTGATGTAGATGTTGAGGCCCTGCCCTCAGAACGAGGATTTGATGATGATCCCACACTAGACTTACTGGATGAAGATTTATGGACTCTTGATTGCCTTCTATCACCATTAATCTCCACTCTGGCTGCTGGCCTTGTAATACCACTTTTCCTGAAACCAGCCTTTATGACTGAAAATATCCCATTTGTTTGACTCAATACTGGATTTGACTTCTCCATAAACTTTTGTTGTTGCTGCTGCTGACCAATCTCTGATGTTATGGTGCTTGTTGTACTGCTTTCATCTGCCTTGTTTGTCACAGAACTCAAACTACATGTTGGATCCCCACCAGAAGACGTTGGCTTAGAGCAACTGGGTATGTGATTTGTAGTTAAACTGCTTTTGCAAACTGAACTTGATTTGGAACTGGATGTTCCTTTCAACTGTATAAAGCTTGATTTGGGTTTCATCTTATCACTGGACCCTGAATTCCCACAGGAAGATGTCCCACTCAGAACTTTGTCTAGGTGCCGCTTATCTGCAAAATCCTGGTTTTCCCCTCTCCATTTCTTGCTTACGAAGTCTTTGCCTCTTGACTTAGAGACAGAAGATGGAAGTTGTGGTGAAGATGGTCCTACTAAGTCAAAGTTTAGGCCTATACTATCCTCACCGGAATTCAAAAATGCAGCCTTCAACTGGCGTGAAGAGCATTGGTGGAACCTAATAATTCCATCAAATTACCAGAACTCAGCATTCTTCTTGGACGACATGAATCCAAAAGACAAAATGGATAATACCGAATAATCAAAGGGTTAGAGGATACTTACAGATGGCTTCTTCTAAACCAGTCATCATCACTGCAATGTATCCAAATAAAGAAGAATTAAAAATTGGCATCACATATACTTACTGAATTATAAACCATTTCTGAAAATTAAAGAGAAAAAAAACGTGTGGGAACGTGACGATATTTGCTACTGAGCATAGTAGAACCCACATATGTTGGTTTGTTGAGTTGACTTCTAATGTGAGATCAACCCACATAGGCGCTTCAATTTCTTCCTGTATCGATCAGCAAAGAAAGAAGTAAACAAGTAAATTAAGGGTCCAGAGACATTGCATGAAATAAAAAAGATTGCAAGCTAATCCTAATGTAATAATGGGTTTCTGTGAATATTTAAAACTCCAAATCCTTTTTCTATTCCACACTGTGTAAAGAGAGAACCGAACGCAATCGATTCACAAGAACAAAATGCACCTTCAGAGTTGGTTAGGATATGTTTGGTTGCTGAGAAAATGTAGACTAAGAAAAAGAAGTAGAAGGTTGTAAACATGAACATGAATAAGAATGCAAACATCCATACAATACGAGAACTCGGAACTCAGGAATTGCCAGAACCCACAGAAATTCACAAAAACAAAAAAACCCAGAAATCGAAAACTGTCATAAGCTCAAATCAAAACCCAGAAACAAGATTAAAGATATCAAATTCAGAAACCCACATTAATAACAAGACGACCCACATTTCAAGCAAACGAGATTCCTAAACACAATAAATCCAATTTCAAAGAACTCAAAATTAAACCAAAAACAAAAAAAAGCCAATTAAATCCAAGAACCCCAAATTCCAACCCAAAAAAAAAAACCATTAATCCGAGGGGGGAGAGAGAGAGAGAGAGAGGGAAAACAAGTTCAAGGAAGATGATTTGTACCAGAAATGCCCAGTGATCGTTGCTATTCTTTAGAGCCATGTTCTTGTCCTCCTCAAAAGCCGCAGACGAATGGGCTTTTCTTCTTCTTCTTCTTCTATCATCCATCCTCCATTTGTGCTTCTATTTTGCTAATTTGGGAGGAAGTATGTATGCCGTTTGAGCTTTCACCGCTGCGAGCGCCCAGCGTCGTCGTTTTGTTTGGACGGCTGGGATTGATCAGCAGGTCCCCGATGCGGACCGTTGTTTATTATTGCGAATGGAGAGGGCGAGCTCAAACCATTTGACCGTTGGTGGGATTCAAATTTGATCCAGGAAAAGAAATGGAAGGTCGTTGGTCTCGTATTGGTTATGGGCCGGGGCGTGGGGTTTAATTTTTTACCCATTGTATTGTATTTAGAGGTTTCAAAATTACCTCAAAATACATTTTTCGTCTATTTGACCATACGTGTGACTCATTTTTAAATTGATGTAGAAATTGCATTAAAATATGTTCTCGAAATTAAATCAAAATGAAGTAACTTGGTGAAAAATATTGAAATAAGTCGTCCATGAAAAGAGGCCGAACCATCATAACTTGCCTATATTATATCTATTTATCTTTTCTTTTTAATTAGATGAGTTTTTATTTTCTCAAAATTTTTTAATTGAAATTTTCTCTAGTTATCAATAACCATGTTGTCCGATCGACGTATCTCCAACTTTGGATTGTTTACCAGATCTAGTGAACTACAGGTGTTTTCTACCAATTCTGATAATTATGGTTATACTCTTGTTTTTTTTTTACCATGGTGTGAATATATTGTACGTAGGTGTAAGTATACGTAAATTCGACTACAGATATATAAGTTGAGAACCAAACCTCCTCCCCACTATTTAGCCAGTATAAATACTAGAGGAATCCTAAAATCTTCGCCAGTATGCAAACCCTAGACAACACAAGAAAATATTTCTCATAAAGTAGTTGTATCCGACCAAGTGTTTGTAGAAAACTTTGGTATTGCCGCAACCTTCATCTTTCCATGGTTGCCACGGAAATCAAGTTAGCCACTCATTTGTTTGTGTTTTAATTATATAACCATATAAGCTTAACATAATTAACTTTTACATAATATAAGGACAAACAATGATCCTCTCTCATTTTCTATCTACCGTAGAAGCCACAAGACCACACACAAGAGACTTTCATTTTCTCTTCGAGAGATCATTTGTACGGCTCACTTCACATTGTATTTCAACGATTCAACTGTACATCTTTTACGTCTTTCTTTAAAAATCTTCTCTAACACAAATCATCAAAATTTGAAATATTTGATCATTATATTAAATGGTAGTCATATCAATGTTTCTTTGAACAATCAAATTCGCCTATTAAATAGAATTATTAGAGGATCCCTAAACGAAAGGGGACTGTATACCATGATCGAGAGACATTTGGTAGGGAGCATTAATTACTCATAATGGCTTAACATACTTTTAGCAGAAACACTTACTCATGACTAATCATTCTTCCACCTTTAGCTTAGACAAGTTTTCAGTAGGAACACTTGTTCATTCTTTGAGTAGCCAAGTACTAGAATAATGTTTGGCTACTCGAGGAATAGTAATCATTCTTCTACCTTTAGTTTAGAGCATCTCTAAAGGAGATGTCAAAATATCTAAATCAGCAATAATGTTAAAAAAGACAACAACTGTTTTCCAACCAAGAAATTAAATCTGATGTGGCATGACATGGAATGGCAGCTTGCCCACTCCCAAAAAAAAAAAAAAACAAAAAAAAATTGACAGTATCTTCAAAATTTTTATAATAATTATTAAATGCTTTTTACTAACTTTTTATTGGTTTAAAGCATTGCACTTTAATTTCTTTTCAATACCCATGCAATGTTTAAATATTTTTATACTTTTTAAATCATTTCCTTTCACTACCAATGCAAAGAAAATAAATATGAATTTTTACTTTATGTTTAAAATTTGACATGGATAACAAAACTTTAAAAGATGTCAAAATGCCACATAAGTTGTCAAATTTAAATTTTATGTTTAAAATTTGAGATTCCCTTTGGAGATGGTCTTAGACAAGTTAATGATAACTTCACTATAACACAGTATGTAATTAATAGCACTGCACGATAGCATTTCTCAACAAGCGCTACATAATGGTTTCAGAAATTCCAACACTTTTTAAAACGCTATTGTAGGCTTTAAAATTTTAATATTTTGAAGTCAGTACTAATTTTTTCCTTCCAACATATATTAAATCACTTGAGCTGTCCAATCTAACTCCATACACCAAATGAGGTCTAAAGATTTGCAGGACTCAGTGCTCAAAAAGATAAACTGATAAGCAAATCAAATGAACTTGGTTCATCGATCTACTTTGTGGTAATTGCAAATAATCAAATTAGTTGCTTGGTACATCTTGGTTTTTACCAGAGAATGTCCAATATGTGTTACTTCTTTATGTGCTACCATTTCATATGAATAATATAACTCCATTTCCTTTTCTTGGATCTCAAATGCTTTAGTTTAACCGTCTGATATCACAAGTCGCTTTGGGTAAGAATATACACCCAAATGGTTGTAGCATAACCCAAAACAGAAAATTACAAAGCTAGGGATAGCCCTAACTCTAGCAATGCTAAGCTTATCAGCAAACCAAGATGCCTACAAGGGAAGGGAGGAGGACCATTAAACGCATGCATAAAAGTCCTTTGAAACATGATGAAAATGTATATAAACAGCTAGCTGGATGGGTGAATCTGAAATTCGAACTGTAGAATTTCTCATTCAGCTAGGAGATAAAATATAATTCATAATTTACTCAAGTTCATAACAATTCCCTTCTTCAAGTCCAACTTCAACACTTTGGGAATTATACTGCAGCTTTCTACAAAATTCAATGACAAGAGTATATATTCTCACAGAACGGAAATTTAAATTTATTTCATTTGTAGTATCAAAGAGAAAACAATTAAACAATTCAAACAAATTTATTAAAACACGGTTTCAACGAACGACCAGTACAAAAACCGGCTCATTCGTATTTTTGTTGGCCAATGGTGATGCCTTACTGAATTTAGCAAAGAGAACAACTAGTCCAAATTGAAGGCCTAAAGAGGCACGGGTTCGGCAAAGAGTGAAACCACAATGTCCTTGAGAAATATTCCAGCATGAGTAAGGCCATCATCATGCTTGTATATAACTTCAATCATTCGTGCAAGATTGACAATTCGTAGTATTAGCTGCATGGGGAAAATGGTAGGGCGGTGACACGTTTCGTTTACGTCCTTCCATGCATTATTAACTTGCTTGATTAGTTCGATTATTGCTTGTTCCTCTGTGGCACCATGTTCTTTCAAGTAGCATTCCACGGATGAGGCAACATGCCCTCTCTTCTGGTCAAACTTCAAAAAACATATCAAGGTTATATATAGTAGTTGTAGAACAAATCTAGCTAATAACAAATTATTAAAAAAATATATACATATGCAAAGAAAAAAGAGAATATTGGAGAATTAATTGATCTTGAACTTTAGTCGAATTTGAGTTTTCACCACTGAACTAAAAATTTGTGAATATTGATGATTGAACTTGCCACAGTGGTCCTTTCGAGGATGGAAGTTCTTACGGAGCAACCCAAAAGAACCATTGCTCCACACTGTGACTAGTTCATACACCGGAACTCACAATACGTAGTAATTAATTTATATAATTAAGTACGTACCTTGTGAGATTTAATATCGTCCACGAGTCTAGCAATTTGTGATGCCGCCTCCACAATCTTAGGGTCACTAAACACCCAATCCAAGGAGTCTTTTGTAACAACACTTCCCATTCCAACAAAGGCTGTGGTTGCTAGCATGAAGTAGGATGTATTAAGTGCTTCTGAAAAATATTCATCCATGGTTGGTGTGTAGTTATCATAGAACCATTTTGCTTCCTTGAAGAAAGATTTAACTTGAATTTTCATCTGAGAGACGACCAAGCGATGTACATATACATAATAAAGCTTTAATTAATTACTATATAACAGTACTTAGTAAGATGGAAAAGATATTTCTGTGAGACTTAATGCTTCTCTTGCATAGTGGATGAGATATGAGTTTCCCTCGTTTCCAAGCTTTTCCTCAATTTCAGCGTAGAGATCCAACAATGCTTGATAACAGACTTTCATGTACTCTGATAGATGAACCATGATAGAGATGTCCTACCTGATGACTGACGAAGAAACATTTAAAATAAGCGAGTGAAACAATCCATAAAGGCTCTCATCAAAAAGTACTAGTTGAAGTTCGAATTTTCAGACGTCTTGCTACATCACGTACTGTCAACATTCAATATTCAAAGAAAATGGTACCTTTCTCGACGGCTAATTCGTCGTGGTTTGGCCCAAAAATGGCTTGAAAATGGCTAACTCAAGACCAAGACAACCAATTTCGAGCTGTTTTTCGGCCAAACCACGGCGATTTAGCAATCTAGAAAGGTATCATTCTCTTTGTCTCATTGAGAAGTATGATTGTCGTTTTTGAATCACTCGATTTCGTTAAGTATTGAAGAAGTTATGAACATTTAAAGTTTACCTAGTTTCTGGCGAGTTTTCCAGTTTTCTCGCCGATCAATCACCTTTCAGGCTATTTTCCAGCTATCTTTGGCAACCATTGGGCTTCCAAATGGATAAAATCTTGTTCTACACTTTCTTATCTTCATTTTGATATGTTATGGGTCCAATTTGGTTAAAAAATGATTGAGTTATGAAACTTTGAAAATTGCACAAACTTTTGGCCAAGAGCTCCGGGACACTTAACGGAGTTTTTAACGGAATAACGAAAATAATAGAAATCAATCTTAGGAACCAAAGTGATGTGTTATGCAGATCTCAGGGACCATTTTGGCTAAAATGCCTAACCAAAATGATTGATTATGAACAAACTCAATAATCAATTCTATCGATTTCAAATCTTAGGAACCAAAGTGAGGAGTTAGGCTAAAAAGCCTATTCTAATTAATTCAGAGAATGTTTCCTCAATTGTAGAGGGCTGGCGGGAGTTGAAGGTGTGTGGTTCTTCGATATTTTTATACAGTTGTGACTTGCAAGGGGGCGGTTCAATGGGTGGCGCAGTGGGTGGGGCGGAGCATGGCGTAGCATCCCCAAATTAAAATAATGGGTAAAGTACAAAAAACTACCTCAACTATTGGTGTCATGACACTTTCATACCTCATCTTTTAAAATTGACAATGTCATACCTCATCTTTAGAATTTGGTCCAATGTTATACCTTCCGTTACTTGGCCGTTTACTTTTCAGTTAAATGCTGACGTGGCTTGATTCGGGGTCCACTTTCTACTAAAAAATCATTAAAATATTATTAAAAACTAAAAAAAAAATTATTTAAAATTATTTAAATATTAAAATAATAATAAAAAGTAAAAAAAATAAAAAAAAAGATTTTGAAAACCCAACAAACCCCCCCCTGCGGAAGAACAAGAAGGAGAAGGAGAAGGAGGAGGAGGAGGAGGAAGAAGAAGAAGAGGAAAAAAAGGAGGAAGGGAAAAAAAAAAATTCCCCCCTGGTTGGCGCGGAAGAAAAAGAAGGGCGAAGGAGAAGGAAGAGGAGGAGGAGCAAGAAGAAGAAGAGGAAAAAAAGGAAGAAAAAAAATTCCCCCCCTCCCCCCGGTTGGCGCGGAAGAAGAAGAAGGGAGAAGGAGAAGGAGAAGGAGGAAGAAGAAGAAAAGGAAGAAAAAAAAAAAAAAAATTTGAAATCCCATCAACACCCCTCTGCGGAAGAAGGAGAAGGTGAAGAAGAAGGAGAAGGATAAGGAGAAGATGAAGAGGAAAAAAAGGAGGAAGGAAAAAAAAAAAAATTGAAAACCATAACTCCCCTGCAGAAGAAGAAGAAGAAGAAGAAGAAGAGGAGGGAAATAAAAAATAAAAAAATTTGAAAACCCATTCTCATCCATTCTCCACGTCCTCTTCCGCACCCATCTTCCATCTTCTCTGCGCACCCAAGATACCGCCAATGGGATCTGGGTTTTTTTTTTTTTTTTTTTTTTTGCTTTTTTCTAGTTTGCAGGAGGGAGAAGAGTGTGGGTGTGGGTGTGGGGGAAACTGAGTGTGGCTGTGGGGGAAGACAAATTGGATTTTATTTTATTTTATTTTTTTTGGGATTTGCAGGTGGGGGAAGAAGATGAAGATGGGGAGAGGAGAGAGGAGGGAGGAGGGGGGAGGGGACAGACGAAATGAGGTTTTTTTTTTTTTTTTTCTCCTTTTTATTGTTATTTTAATATTTAAAAAAATATTAAATAATTAGTTTTTAGTTTTTAATAATTTTTTAATAGAAAGTAGGTTCCGAATCAAGCCACGTCAGCACTTAACAGAAAAATTGACGGAGGTATGACATTGTCACAAATTCGTAAGATGGGGTATGACATTGTCAATTTTAAAAATGAAGTATGAAACTGTCGTGGCCCCAATAGTTGAGGTAGTTTTTTGTACTTTACCCTAAAATAATTGATATAAATAAGAGTTGGCCGTATAAATTAGTTGTACTATTGGTATGGCGTTTACCCATGCGTGATTGTGAAGGAGAAGCAATTATTAGCTAAACCACATCAGCGCATAGTACTTCCACTTCAAATTTGACACATCTTCTATTATTATACAGTTGGACTTAAAAGCTTAATTAATAAAAAAATTAAAAATTGAAGAAAGAAAAAACCCCATAGCCACCTCCCTCCCCGATGATTCTCAGCTCCCTCCTTAGCCTTCATAGTTTCACCCCTCCTAACATTTGGATTTAATTAGTTCGATTTCCCTTGATGTATATCCTTCTTTGTCATATTTATAATACAACAAGATACAAGACTAATTAACTTGAAACAGAAAATAATGATATCCTAATTGAACAAATAATTCTAATTCCACAAAAACTTTGAAGCCTACATGTCGTTTTTCCTCCTAAAGACTACCTAATTAGGACTTAGGAGATCCAATGTAATTCACAATTTACTTAATTTCATAACAATTCCCTTCTTCAACTCATACTCCAACATTTTGCGAATTACACTACAGCGTTCTACAGAATTCAATGACAAGAGTATATATATTATCACAGAACGAAAATTTAAATTTATTTCATTTGTAGTATCAAAGAGAAAACAAACAATTCAAACAAATTAAAACATGGTTTCAACGAACGACCAGTAGAAAGACTGGCTCTTTCGAATTTTGCTGGCCAATGGTGATGCCTTATTATTGAATTTAGTAAAGAGAACAACTAGTCCAAATTGAAGGCCTAAAGTGTCACGGGTTCGACAAGAGTGAAACCACAATATCCTTGAGAAAGATTCCAGCATGAGTAAAGCCATCGTCATGTTTGTATACAACTTCAACCATTCGTGCAAGATTGACAATTCGTAGTAGTATCTGCATGGGGAAAATGGTAGGGCGGTGGCACGTTTCATTTACGTCCTTCCATGCATTATTCACTTGCTTGCTTAGTTCGATTATTGCTTGTTCCTCTGTGGCATCATGTTCCTTCATGTAGCATTCCACACATGAGGCAACATGCCCTCTCTTCTGCTCAGACTTCAAAAAAATATCAAGGTTATACATAGTAGCAGTAGAACAAATCTAGCTAATAACAAATTATTTTAAAAAAAAATACATATGCAAAGAAAAAAGAGAATATTGGAGAATTAATTGATCTTGAACTTTAGTCGAATTTGAGTTTTCACCACTGAACTAAAAATTTATGAATATTGATGATTGAACTTGCCACAGTGGTCCTTTTGAGGATGGAAGTTCTTACGGAGCAACCCAAAAGAACCATTGCTCCACATTGTGACTAGTTCATACACCAGAACTCACAATACGTAGTAATTAATTTATATAATTAAGTACATACCTTGTGAGATTTAATATCGTCCACGAGTCCAGCAATTTGTGATGCCGACCTTACAATCTTAGGGTCACTAAACACCCAATCCAAGGAGTCTTTTGTAACAACACTTCCCATTCCAACAAAGGCAGTGGTTGCTAGCATGAAGTAGGATGTATTAAGTGCTTCTGACAAATATTCATCCATGGTTGGTGTGTAGTTATCATAAAACCATTTTGCTTCCTTGAAGAAAGATTTAACTTGAATTTTCATCTGAGAGACGACCAAGCGATGAGAGACGACCAAGCGATGTACATCTACGTAATAAAGCTTTAATTAATTACTATATAAAGTAATTAGTAAGATGGAAAAGATATTTGTCTGTGAGACTTACTGCTTCTCTCGCATAGTCGATGCGATATGAGTTTCCCTCGTTTTCAAGCTTTTCCTCAATTTCAGCGTAGAGATCCAACAATGTTTGATAACAGACTTTCATGTACTCTGGTAGATGAACCATGGCAGAGATGTCCCACCTGATGATTGATGAAGAAACATTTAAAATAAGCGAGTGAAACAATCCAAAAAGGCTCTCATCAAAAAGTACTGGCTGAAGTTCGAATTTTCAGACGTCTTGCTACATCACATACTGTCGACGTTCAATGAGAGAAATTTTTTTAAAAAAAATGAAAACTAGCTAATTAACTACTGTAAATTGTGAGACATGCAAATTAAAGGATTATTAATTAGTTTATTTTCAAACCTTTCAACAGCTTGAGGAAACAGCTCTATTTCTTCAAATGTGCCATACACATCATAAATATCATCCATAACGACTGCGACGGCAGTAACTTTGCCAATTATCATCCTAGCAAAGGAGTATTCGGGTTCATAGTAGCACCTTAAACCCCAAAGGTAGCACTCAACTACTCTGTCCCTCGCAAACGGTAACTTGTTTACAAAGTCCAACTCCTTCCACCACCTGCATTAATTAATTTAGGTAGAATTTGATTAGTGAATTAGTGAATTAGTTTTGCATGAAGTTGATTATATATATAATAATCTTGAAATTTCACTTAGTTCCTTCTGAATCTCTGATGGACTTTCTACAAGAAGTTGAAATCCAAGTTTGCAAAAGTTAGGAGAGTCTCATTATGTGAATTATGTTCGTGGTAGATGGACAAGTAATGCCTTGCTTCTAGCCTTGGGTTGCCCTTCCAGAATTGCTGCTACAATGCATGCTTTACTTCTTTCGAAAGTGGCCCGGGGCTTAAACGATGTGCTGCTGACTCGAGATGAGTGGTGGTAAAGCTTAATGCCTCTTCTAGTATATCCTCTCCGTGTACCCTCAGATGTGTAGCTTCGTACAAACTTAGTAGTCCCACGACATCATTCGTGAGTGATTCCTTAAATTTTGCATCATTGACGTCCTTGAACTTGTTGAACATGTCTGCTTCAAAAACAATTAATTAATGCATGCATTACGTGCTTAATTAGAAGAAGAAATTTAATCCTCACATAGCTATCAACAAGCCATGAGCACTGAGAACTTACCACATGAAATATTATAACCTTGTTGTCTAAGCAATCGAAAATAGAGAGCAGGAGCGTGAAGATCATCGTCATCACTTCCTTCAGTTCCGTGGTGATAACAGTCATAAGAGTTGCTGTGAATTTGGAGCAAAACTTGATCCATCTCATTTTCTAAATGGCGGGAGATGCCTAAGCGCTGAATGGCATTAATCAATTCCAATTTTTTCAAGGGATTACTAGGTATTGGAGCCATTATATCATCCTCTTCACTTTCAGTTCTTGAACATGTTGCTCTTCTTCTATATTTGTTTCCTAAAAAGACAAATTGCAAGGGAATTAGAAAGAAAGGAAAAATGGTAACATATATTTGACAAACTATCAGTCTAAATGAATTTCGTACGATAGAAGCATATGATAAGAAATGATGGCCCCAAATGGTCGGAGAGAAATTTGCTGAATGCCGATTAACATTATTATTAGTAGTTTTTGGGGTTTGATTTGCTTGAGATGCATACATTTTATTCTAATGGCTTTTTAGCCAAAATGGTCCTTGAGATTTGCCTAACTCTTAACATTGGTCCCCGAAATTTGAAATCAATAGAAATGGTCCTGAGATTGTCCACCATCAATCATTTTGGTCATTCGGTAAAAAAATTATGTTAAACAAGAATCCAAATAATAAAACTAACTTCAATATAATAAACAATAAACCAAAATGATTTGACAAAAGTTGAAGGTATTTTTATTATTTTACCCTTATTTTATAGATATTTTTCACATAATAACTAAAATGATTGATTGTGAACAAACTCAATGACCAATTCTATCGATTTCAAATCTCAAGGATCAAAGTAAAGAGTTGTGCAAATCTCAAAAACCATTTTTGCTAAAAAGGATATTCTAATTAATTCAGAGAATTTTTCCTCAATTGTAGAGGGCTGGCGGGAGTAGAAGGTGTGTGGTTCTTTGATATTTACATACAGTTGTGACTTGCGAGGAGGCAGTTCAAGGGGTGGAGAGATTTTTCAGTGTTCCCGTCATACGAGATGGTACACCACGTGTCTCAATATAAATGGTGGGTCATATGTGTTAAAATATTAATAACTTAAAAATTAAAATTTTTCACCACTTACATTGAGACACGTGGTGTACCATCCGTGTTCCCGTCACACCTAAAAATTTTCCCAAGGGGTGGCCCAGTGGATGGGACGGAGCATGGCCTACATCCCCAAATTAAATAAATAAGAGTATTAATTAGTTGTACTATTGGTGTGGCGTTTACCCATGCGTGATTGTGAAGGAGAAGAAATTATTAGGTAAACCATATCAGCACATGTTACTCCCACTTCAAATTTGGCACATCTTCTATTAGACCAAATCGGACAAATGCTTCCTGTGGTCTTAAGATATTCAGAACATAGCTCATGTGGTAAAATAATTCGGATTTAAACTCATGTGGTATAGATTTAGTCCAAAAATATTAGTTCTGTTAAATACATGGATAGAATTGTATTTTCACAAAACCTTCTTCCTCATGCTTTCTCTGGAATGTGTATTTTCACAAAACCATGTCTAAGATCAACCTCATCACTGATCTCGATGCCATCCCACTCAGAGCCCTGAATACACTTTCCACAAATCCATCTGCTACAACTTTGGCAGGGATACCTAGGACCAATACTGGTGGTGTTTGTATTGCAATCGCAACACATCTTGCTATCGTTACTGGGCATATCACACTCGCCAGACAAAACCCGCGAGTACCTAATTTTTCTATTTGATCTTAGTAGTGAACGATCAGATATTCCCATTGAATGGTAACAACCCAACAAGAAGAGAACCCAGAATTTTCTTTTTACTTTTTTCTCGAGAAACAAACACACTGGCCTCGAAATTTGTCAATGATACGACCTCTCAGCTTTAAAGAAAGAAGAAGAATTACAACCCAAAAATGGAAAAAGAAAAGCAACTTACTTTATTAATATCATGGTTCATAGCAACAGCAGCTTTCATGGTCTGAAGATTAGTGCGTACTCTGGTATTCATCTTTTTTTCTTTCTGGAAAAAAATGAGATAAACAAACTATGGTGCAAATTTAATGCATCCTGAAAAGATGAACAGAGGGATGTCAACTAGAGAGAGAGACTGAGAGAGATTATATTTCATATATGGTTAAGAGAGCGGGAAAGTTGAAGTGGGTAAGACTCATAAAAAGAAATGGCTGCATTTGTTGTATTCAGGGCTCTGAGTGGGATGGCATCAAGATCAGTGATGAGGTTGATCTCAGACATGGTTTTGTGAAAATACACATTCCAGAGAAAGCATGAGGAAGAAGGTTTTGTGAAAATACAGTTCTATCTATATATTTAATGGACATAACTAATACTTTCGGACTATACCACATGAGTTTAAATCCGCATTTTTTTACCACATGGGCCATGTTCTGAATACCTTAGAACCACAAGACCATTTGTCCGATTTGGCCCTTCTATTATTATACAACTGGACTTAGAAGCTTAATTAATATAAAAAAAAAATTAAAAGAAAATCGAAGACCTCCTTCCCAGATGATTCCCAGCCCCCTCCGTAGCCTTCATAGCTTCACCCTTCCTATGATGTTGCCACCGAGTTTCTTCTCATCGGGCTTCGAATCCACTCTCCGACCAACCTCTGCAACCACAAGCTCATTGGCGGTCGTTTCTTCTCCGCCGAATCCACTAACGGCAAGGTGAATGAGACCACAGAGTACCACTCCCCCACGGAGTACTTCTCCTGGCGTCTACTCTCCTGTAAACCAAGGGATTCGCAGCCGGCATGGCTCCCAAGGCCCTTCGAGCCGAGTAAAATCTTTACAATTTTGGGTAACTCCTTTGTATGAAATTGTATAGATTTAAAAATAATATATGAGGTTACAATTGCACCACGTAACAAGGTAAGCTATCACTCGCAACTGGCCCGGGGGCCCTTAGAGCACTTCCACCGGAGGCACATTAGGCCGACACCCAGACAAAAAACTAGGCTGGGACTCAGTCAATCCACTCCAGCCCACAAACTTGCCTGGCACCCAGCCCCAGCTTGTCTCCAAGCCAGCCCAAACTTGACTGACCAAGGAACCGGCCCCTTTTTTGTTTTGTGCTTAGCGTGTGGCATTCACGCGACCGTGGGCATGAGTACCTGACAAACGTTTAGAGGCGGGGCCCACGCCGCAGGCGCACTCACATCTCACCCCGGGTAGGCGACGTGGCCCACTGTTTACTGTTGGATTTCCAACGGCTAGTTTTTCTAGACCGTTGGATTTCCAACGGAAAAAAAAAATTGAATTTCATTTTTGATCTGGACCGTCCGATCACAGATCAATGGTCCATGTTTTTCTCCCAAAAAAATAAAATAAAATAAAATAAAAAGGCCCAACAGTCAAAATTATGACCGTTGGCACAAGGCAGCTTATAGGATGTTGGATTTGAATATTTTTCAAATCCAATGGTCCAAATTAATTAACTACATTAAAATTTATTAAAATTTTTTTATTTTTATTTTTTATTTCTATAAATACCTAACCCTCATCGTCCACCTTACACCACATTTCAATATTTCTACACTTTGAGAGAAAAAAATGATTTCGTGGAAGCTCATTGAAGATGTTACGTTGTGTGAATGTTGGGTTCACACTACTCATGACCCGATTACGGGTAATGAGATGGATAAGCGAGAAATGTGGCGTAAAATTACGAAAGTGTTTTGCGATGTACATGGAAAAGACGCCAGAAGTAGTCAAGGTCTTCAAGGTCGTTGGAAAAAACTCAATGCTTCCTTTACTTATTGGAAAAAACTCAAAGCAAAACCGCATTAAGGACTCCAGAACAATTATTTTTCCCATCCTCGCGATCTCATCCACTTGATCTGCAGATGCTCTATATGCAATCATTCGCAAGGCAGCCGTAATTTTTTGCTCAGGAAGATGACCTAGAACACGAAAAGCATCCTCTTTTTGCACAAAGTATGGATCATGGTTGCAAATAGCACTCATGATTTTGTCAAACAAACTTTGTTGCATTCTAAAACAACGTCTAAAAACGTGATCAGAGAATACACTGTTGTGAATAAAATAATCTTCCAAGAGATCTTTACCTCTTCTTTCCCTTTTTCTATCAAAGTTTGCGGCACGTCTGGGTTTGGCTATCTAACCCACAGCTTCCATGACACTGCAGGAATGTGAGGCCTTCTGCCTTCTATGGTCATCATCTTCATCCTCCTCCATTGCGAAAGCCTCATCTCCACCTCCACCTTCCTCGAGATTGATCAATTCTTCCTGTTATGCCAACAATCTTTTATGTTGCTCTTCAAATTGTTTATGCACTCTCCTTGAAGAAGACATTGTAAAAATAACTTAAGATTTTCAAACGATGAAGAAGGATTCTGAGCTAAAAAGAAGGATTGAGTTTGGTGTGAGGATAGATGTAGAGATGTAGGGTTTATATGGACAAAAAAAGAAACGATGAGGTTCTGGACAATGTCACGTGGCACAACGTGATTGGTTGAAAATCTTATCGAAATCTTGACTAAATTATTGCAAACAGGAAGTGACATGTGGCGCGTCGGGATTGGTTGAAAATCTTATCGGAAATCTATCCACAAAATAGTACATTCGGATAATGACATGTGGCGTAATAAGATTAGTTGAAAATCTTATCATAATCTTGGCTAAATTATTGTAAATAGATAGTGACACGTGGCGCGTCGGAATCGGTTGCAAATCTTAGCGGAAATCTATTCACAAAATAGTACGTTCGGATAATAACATATGGCGTGACGAGATTGGTTAAAAATCTTATCCAAAATTAAACTATTTTATTTATTTATTCTTTTATAAAAAAAAAATTAAAATATTTTAAATGGGCTGGGTGCTAGCGCATTTTTAGAATTTGTGCCAGCTCATTTTTTTAGGGGTGGAGATGCCCTTGGCCTATTACTGTTCATTGGGGTCTATCACTGTTCACTGACTGAATAAATGCAATGGGTGCTGACACATTTGTGTTAGGGGTGGAACTGCTCTTATTAATATCTCCATGAACTCTTCCCATTCCGCCATCTCCTTTTCAATATTGGCCAATAGCTATTGTTAGCTCGGCAACAATAGTTAATGCGGCAGTCCTATTGGTTAGTATCCACCACCCCAAAATTTCTCCTGTCCACTTCCCAGGTACCCACCCATGCTACATCCAAACTTGAGCGTGTTAAATGTAATTTACCCTTAATTATATTAACAAAGGAAGAAAAATAATGGTATTTTAGTACAAGTACACGTGGTATATGAAGAAAAGTGTGAAGGTTGAAATGAAAAAGTTGCTACCATTTCTCTCTAACTTTTAGTTATATATTCCTAATTAAGGTATTTATGGAAGAAAAAAAATGTGTGTACCTTGATAATTCATTTCCTAGTTTGATGTATAAGTGAAGTTCATGTGTCAAAAAATAGTAAAGAAGATAAGTATAGAAAGGCAAAAGAGGAAGGTAGATAGGTAGCATCAATCTTTCTTTTCTTGCATAAAGAA